>NC_137228.1:1942954-2190454 GCF_949987685.1 Ammodytes marinus | reverse complement strand
CCAATGTGGCAAAACATTCACTGAAGCAGGAGACCTTAAAAGACACCAACGTATTCACACTGGAGAGAAGCCGTACAACTGTGAGGACTGTGGCCAGAGTTTCAACCGCCTAGGTCATTACAATACACACAGAAACATCCACACAAAGGAAAAAATCTACCCTTGTCAGCATTGTGTGAAAGTCTTCAGTTCCTCCAGCTCACAGTGGAAACATGAGCGTATCCACACTGGAGTCAAACCACACCCATGTCAACATTGTGACAAACGGTTCTACACATCGTCTGACCACTCACAGCATGAGCGTATCCACACTGGAGTCAAACCACACCAATGTCAACACTGTGACAAACGGTTCTACACATCGTCTAACCTCTCAGTGCATGAGCGAATCCACACTGGAGTCAAACCGTACTGTTGCGACAAATGTATGAAAAGCTTCACTGCAAACTCCACCCTGAAGAAACACAAGTGTGTTTAAACCTGGACCGATCAGACCATGATGTGTGAACTCCTCTGTGCATTTCATTTGATTTAAGAACTCACTGTGCATTTCATTTGATTTAAGAACTCACTGAAGGAACACAGGATCACATCTGATTCATGAATTTCTGACATTTTGTGAATTTTAACTGTATTTTGTTCAGAATCATGGCAGTCCAAAATCACGGCCTACATTTAGGGGTTATACACTAATATAAACATACCTGTGAATATTATATTCCATTTCTACCAAGTCTGTCCTGAAAATGACAATCCATTCTACACACTGCTTCTTGAAAAGGCGAAATAAAAGATTGGAAAAGATCCCCATTTGAAAAAAAGAACCAAACCAATTGAAATTATTCCAAATGCAATGAACAATATTTGTATTTGTTTCCATTGTCTGATGCATTGAATGTAACACATGAAAAAAGCTAAGATATTTATGATGTAAACTTTTTGTTTTGTTTAATTATGAATCATTTGCTGCCTTTTATTTCATGTGGTGTGGTTTAAAGGGTTAAATCATGTGTTAACACAGAGGTGAGAACTTAACAGATTCAAAATGACTTGCAGCAACACCAATTGAAAACTCAAATTAAACTGTAGCATCAATTCTTTCAATAATTTACAAATGTTGCTCTTAGTAAGGTTACAGAGATCAGCATGGTTTGATATGATTTAAATTACACTTTTATTATTCTTGTCATAGTTGTGTATTTTGAATCATCTGAAATAAAATATTTACAAAAAAAGACTTTTGAAGTAGATGTTCTAGCTTTTTCTCATGGACCCAAAGTAACTGATGTTTTGGTTTTTGAAAAATGATTCTTTAATCACATTTAGAATGACCCTGAAGCAAACTCTGTATTCTTATATAATCATCTTTCTCTACTTATTTTTTTTTTTACTTTTTAATGTTTGCCTTTTAATATATCGTAAAAGTTGTATCTAATGTTCAAAACCATTTATTTGATTTGTCATTATTTTTAATCAATTTGAAGTTTTGATGTTGTATTTAATAATTTGTTTGTTCATTCTCATTAGAAACTGGTTTATTTAGATATTTTTATAATCACTCTCACTCTCTTGTTAACCAACAGGTTACACATTGTTGCTTCATCTTTATTGGAGTGATTTTTTTGAATGTTTGAATTCAACATTATTTCATCTTGTTTCCATATCCTCTCACTGCTGAAAGTTTTGAGCTGTTTTTGCATTGTATTAAAGATTGGACTGAATAAATAAAATACATTTCAGCTTTGTTTCTGTAGAACAGATAAAACATACATGTATTTGACATGCATTTTATTATCAGAGTTACAAAGGCATCAGTGCGGCCCACGCTAGACGACTCTACAGTTACACTCTCTCCTGTCCACCCATGTTGTTGTCACTGTCTTTCCATGTTTCCTGGCGGGGTGTGAACTGAAATAACATTTTGTTGTTCTGTAACGCAATGACAAATAAAATCAATCTGAATCAAGTACACCATAGATACCAGCCACCTCTAGTTTTACTACTTACACCCTTCTGTCTGGTATTGGGGATCAAACTAGAGACCTCATGCTTACTGGCCGGCCCCTCTTTAAGCCGGGAACACACCGCACTGGCCGCGCGGCGAGATTACATACAAAGTCAATGTTTTCTTTAAAACAGAGAGTCGGAAAGCTAGGGCCATGAAAGTCAGGCATCTACTTAACAGGCCAATTGAGTGCTTTGTTCCTGTGGGTGGATGTGTTAAGGGATACATTAGCCCTGACATCACTGAGAGGGCCTTAATTGAAATGGGCCCAGAGGAGTTGCACACATTCATGAGGCAGAATCTTGAGGTGCAGGAGAGAGGGAGGGAGAGAGAAAGGAGGGGCACAGGCAGGAGTGAGGGAAATGGAAAAGAGGGGTAAATGGGCATGACATTTTGCAATGGAACGCAAGGAGCCTCATGAAAGATACTAATGGGAGCACAGTGGAGGATTTTATGGACAGATATGGGTTGGTGTGTGCGAATGTTGGCAGGCCAACTAGGTTTGAAATTGGTCAGCTGTAAAGAACACTGCAGAGTTTTAGCAGAGGGGGAGGGGTGGAGAGGGAAGTTAGACTGGGAACCAGAGGAGGGTTGAGTAGGGCCATCACAGGAGGATGGGGGGCAGTGGAGTAGCTGGTGATTGGGGGAAGACAATAGAAGTGGTGAATGAGTAGGGGCTGTTGTTTCACATATGTTGAACACATTGAGTTTGTTGGCCCCTCTCCATGTTGCATTCATCTCTTCTGACTGAGACGAGTATAACACATTTGCTCATAGTACAGTAATACTTTGGTAACATGCCAACAATAAACTGGTTATATCAGTGCAGTATTTTGAGTTAGAAATTATCCATGGTGATATTAATTTAATAATAACTTGACAATAGTGAGGTTATATAGGTTGATATTTTCACCAAATTACTGGCTACTTTAAGTGCAAATTACATGAAACTTCATGGAAATCCAACACGTTTTTGGCCATATTATGCTCACATTCTTCCAAGTCTTTTGTTCTAAACATACCCTTTGGTTTTAATGATACTGTAAGGATGATATGTTCATTGCTGCAAACCCTGGACTACTGCTGACATGAAGGCTCTTCTTTAGGACAAACAGAGGGCCTTTAGGTCAGGAAATACAGCTACATGAAGCCTGACTCCCAGCCCATGGGGATCCTAAAGTGGGTCAACAACCTGAACTGTTTCTTCAATAGATTTGATCAGTCTTCCACCCTTCCCCCTGTCCAGTCCCCATTGTCTTCACTCTCTGGATACGGCCCTGTCCTCACCTCCACCCACCCCCTTCCCTCACACCTTTCTCCAACTCTCAGCCACTCTGTTATTGCTGTTAAACTTCATGTACAATATCATGGTGCTTATTGTTTTAATAATAATTTATTATATCAGACCATCAGCTGCTTCACTTTTTATTTTGTTCACTGATATCTTTTTACCTGACTCATTCTAATACATTTGTTTCCTTTTTCCCCTCTCTTTTTTAAATATTTGACTATACACGTCTTAACTTTTTTCACTTTTCTGCACTTTACTCTGCGGCACTGTTCCCTTTGTTGCCTTGGCAATGGACATTTTCCAAATGTGGGACAAACCAGGAAATATCTGATCATTTAACAAGGAGCCAATCATCAGCAGTCATGGCAACAGGGAGGCGGGGTTTAGCGAAGTGACCGCAAGACTTACTTCGAGATCTCGCAGCTCATTGTGACCGTCTCGTGCTTGAGAGCAGCAGCCACAGAGGAGAGCTGCTGGATCTCATAAAGCAGCAATGGAGGAGGAGGACAACCAGGACCCGGACCACCGGAGCACCGACGTCCCCACGGGACGAACAGCAGGCTCGAGCGACGCTCAGGTCAGTGCTAGAGTTAGCAGTTAGCTTTAGCAACCAGAGACAGATCTGATAAACCATCATGAACCATTGATCGTGTTTTATATTACAGACATTTAAAGTAAAAATACACTGTAAACAATTGCTGTAAATTTACGGCAGTATTTCAACAGCATTAACATGTTATTTATAAAAACAGCATTTAACTGTTAATATAAAAGGCAGTCTGTTAAATGACAGTCCTTTGCTGTTATGTTACGGAACGGTAATGTTTTTCAAAAATACTGAACTTTGTTGTTAATTTACCATCAAACTTGGAAGGGACAACTTGCCATGAGCTGCCTGCACATGTGAAGCTTATACAATTTTCTTCATTAATCCTCATCCATCCACATCTTAACTAATAAGTGTTGTTTACTTTATACCCTCTGGTTAAGTTTACTTAAAGTTGAGTTATATGTACTTGGAAATGGAAAGTGCAGTTAACATAATTAAACCAAGTTAGTCTTACTTAACTGAAGAGTTGTGTTACTCAGTAGAATTAAGGAAACGGATTGCCTTCGATAAATCAAGTAAGCACAACAAAGTGTATTGTAGAGATGCCCGCTTTCCCACAATGACTTGCACTGGACTAAACGTTTGGTATGTTGCTATTTGCACCCTCAGTAAAGAGGATGTTTCACTCCATTACCTCACTATGCATTTTGTTTAAATAAAACATTTCTGTGTGAACTAACCGTTATTTTTGGTTATAACAAACGGTTTGTGGAAATCTTAAGCAAGATCCCTAGTTCAACTCAGGAGACAATTTACAATAGAAATTAATCATTCCATTGAACTTGATATATTGTGACAAGTGTGTTGAAGTAACAAACAGAAGCTGCTCTCTGTGTTTAGCATTTTAACAAATAGGGGACATAGTAAACGTATATATGGAATGAAACACATCTGCCCAATGAAATACAACATCCCCTTCGCTCACGGTGCAAACAGCAACATAACAAACATTTAGTCCAGGTTCATCCCTTTTTTTCATTAACAGTATAATCCTGTCAATTTTAGTGACAGTAAAATAATGTTAATTTAACAGTATTAAAATGGCAACCCTGCTGCCAGTTGATTAATGTTTTTTTCCAGGGAAATTTCTTACAGTGTAGGCTTGCGAGACGCTCAGGTCAGTGCCCATAACGTCACACGACAGACAGGATGGACATTGGGTCTTTTGTCTTTTATGTGGACTTTTTGTAGCATGGAGTTAGCCGTTAGCTATAATATCCAGAGAAATCTGTGATAACACATCTTGAACCATCGCTCGTGTTTTATATTAAAGACAGTAAAGGGAGATAGTTGTGACGTGGAGATGAGAAAGATTGAATCACTCGGTCAACTCGTTGATTCTTATGCTGGGCTTAAACTAGAGGACTTTTGAAAGACTTTGAAAAGACTGAAAACTGACACCCTCTAACATCTAAAGACAATCAACTTACACCTGAAGACAATTAGTCATTAGTTCTCAGTCACAGACTGATGCTGTGTCTGAAATTGCGCACTTCTGTACTTATACTTACTTTTTTGAGTGCACTTTGCGCAAAACCGGAGAGTGTGCCAAAATGCAGTGCACTGTAAGTTCCTCTGTCGTGCACTTAAAACGGTCTAAAACTTGAGTGTGGAGCGATGGACACTTTCCACACTCAACGGCCGCCATCTTGCCTACGTAACGGAGAGGACGGGATATTCTAATCAAAATAGAGGAGCCTGAAGCAACCGTGGAGACAGACACGCTCTACAAAAGTTAAATTACACATTGTTTTAGTTTTTCCGCGACTAATGTGCCTGTTTTGGCTATCGGTAACGCAAGCAGAAAAAAATACCACCGAAGAAGAACCGTCAAAATGCAAAGTCATTTCCGGTAGGTGCGCGACGGCAGTTTAGACAGTACACTGTAGAAATGAGAGCACTGCATCTATAAGTAAGTGTACTGTAGGGATAATAAAGTGCACTCAATGTAAGTGCACTTACCTAAGTGTGCGATTTCAGACACAGCATGAGATTTTGAAAAGACAGGGGGTCTCATATTGCAAGACTACAACTAGATTCCTTTTTAAATTAATATTATTTCCAATCCTGCTACCGGGGATTAAAAGTGATTTCAGTAAAATAAAAAGTTTTTTTTAGCAGGTAAAATGGACTGGGTATAGTAACAACTATATGCCCTTATCACATAGGCTATATGTCATGCATAATCACGTTTAAAACTGTTATGGATAGATGTGTTTTTTCTCAACACAAAATATTGGGGTTCGCTTAAAGGTGGAATGAGCTATTTTGTAGAAGACTGGTCACTTTTTGTCAAAATCAGTGATTTTCTCCTCATAATTCGCTCCCTGTTAGAACTGTGTGAACGCTAAAAGAAAAATCCAGTGTATAATCACAGCCTTAGCAATATGGTTTGGACTCACTCATGCGCAAAGGAACACAGTTTAGCTGGAATGGATGGGGGCTGTGTATATTGCATTTCTTTCAAACAAAATTTATTTTCTTCAAATTTGCTGTGTTAAAATATGATTCGATCTCCTCTTAACCATATGCCTTTTTAGTAGAATAACAAAGGACAGTCATTGCCAGGACAGGGTGTTGAGGTGAAGCAGGTTTTGGTCTGACTTTCCCAGAGGGGGAATGGAAGAAGGGCTGTATGCATCCTTAACATTAGCATGCAGCCAGTCCAGGGTCCTTTCCTTTCTGGTTGAACAGCTCACACAGGATGGAGGTAGGCACAGTTGTTGCCATGGTGACATGGTTGTATTCCACTAGTAATAATACACTTTATTTGTTTAGCACCTTTCATAACCCAAAATGCAGCTCAAAGTGCTTTACAATATTGAGAATACATGAAAGTGCTTTACATTAAAATAAATAGAAACTTGATAGTAATTGTAAAAAGATGAGAGTGAAAATATAAAGTGCTTAATGTTGCAAAGAAAACAAAAGATCAACTAAATAGGCTCTTAACATCAAAGGAGATGATTTTGTTAGGGTAGGAAGTTTATGTTGGAGTAGGTTTCCATTGCATGATTAAATTCATTCTGTTTTCAAAAGTGACCAGCTTTAGTTGAAGGAAGTAGGGTTTAACATTTAACATGAAAGTGCTCAAGTTTTTAAATAATGTAGTCTGGCCTCCCCCAGAGATATGGTGTCAGGAACATGTCTGCCGACCACTTTGCTGACTTTCCGGGGATATGATTGGTTGTTTTTAGAAAATATGTGGACACTGCTGAGACTCCACCTGAGTTTAGGGCTACATTAGAAGATTCACAGACTCTCTGTGTTCAATCAGATTACCTGATCAATTGTGTGTATGACGTTACATTAAGTAAGTACTAGATACGTGGTTGTATTTGCACGTTGCAGGGGGGAAATATCTTTGCCTGCACTGAACAAATCATTCAATGTTGCTCTAAACACACAACTGATGTGATACGGAGGATCCCAGTGTAGCTCCTTGGTTAGTCTGTGGTATAGCTGTCTTCACTGTAACATCTCACTAACTGTCTCTCTGTTTCTCTTTCTCTGTGTCTGTCTGTTGCTGTAGAAACAGAGAGAAAGAAATGAAGTCAAACGTCACCACTGTCAACTCTGTGACAAATCATTCACAAGATCTGGAGACTTGAAGGTTCATCACAGAGTTCACACTGGAGAGAAGCCATACAGCTGTGACCAATGTGGTGCAACTTTCACTCAGTCATGTAACTTGGCTTCCCACCGCCGTATTCACACTGGTGAGAGACCATACAGCTGTGACAAATGTGGGAAAACTTTCATAACACCTCGTCATTTAAAAATTCATCAGAGAGTTCACACTGGAGAGAAACCATACAGCTGCGACCAATGTGGAAAAGCTTTCAGTAGACCAAGTACTTTAACTGTTCACCTTCGTGTTCACACTGGAGAGAAACCGTTCTGGTGTGAACAATGTGGGAAAATTTTCGCTTATCAGACAACCCTTAAATCCCATAAATGCATTCGCGCTGCATCACTTTGATCATTTCCATGAGCCAAGCTATCTATGTGTGTTGTGTGTGTATTTTACCTTTAGCTGAGCAGCCTGCATGCTAATTGATGGATGTATATTTCCTATGTGCCTTTTTTCCAACTCTGTTTTATTTGTGTATGATAAAACCAGTAACCATCACACTGGGCTTTGTGAGGTTGAAAATGTTTTGCTAAAATCTGCTTTTTTGCTAAGACTCATTGATTTTCATTAAAGTAGTGTGAGAAAATGTTCGGTGTGTTTGTGTCTCTTTCTATTATCATATTGTCAAACATTAAAAACATAGAACAGAGTGACACATTTCTATAGAGTTGATTTAAAAACAGACCAAAACTCAAACTGATACTCTACTGTTTTGACTAATGAGTTTTATTTGTGTTCTATTTCTTTATCACTGATTATTTCAATATGTTTCAAACAAAGTTTGAAAAGACTTCAGTTTGACTGTAAATCAATCAATGAATCAATAAAAGCTTCTTAGTGAGTGTCTATGTTGTTTTAGCTCTTTGTGTTTCTCTTGTCAGTGTGATGTCACTTCCTGTGATCAGTCTTTTAACCTCCTGCTACTAACACTAGATTTACTGTGCATCGAATTAAGGTTATTCAGAATAACTTTAGATTTATTTTATTTTATTAAGAGCCTGGGAAAATAATTTAGTGAAATAAGTGAAAATGTAAATATTTCTATGTTTTGTTAACTAAATGAATGATGGTTATTGATACTATATAAGTAAACCTATCATTAAATTTGTTGAGACATGGATACTCACTTGAACGGTTTGACAAAAATGGACTGATATAGTCAAAAATGCTTTGATGCTGTTAAAGTATGTAAATAGTATGTGGGTTATTTGTTCATAAGTGTGAAAGAAAGGCATTTTATTTAATTTGTTTAACCATAGCAGCCTCTCTAACAATAGTCATATAAGAATAAGAAGTAAATTAATATACTGTAAAAATGATTGCACAATATGCAACAATGTAAGCACTGCACTGTTAGAAATTTCCCTGTAAAAAAACATTAATCAACTGGCAGCAGGGTTGCCATTATATTACTGTTAAATTAACATTATTTTACTGTCACTAAAATTGACAGGATTATACTGTTAATGAAAAAAGGGGATGAACCTGGACTAAATATTTGTTATGTTGCTGTTTGCACCGTGAGTGAAGGGGATGTTATATTTCATTGGGCAGTTGTGTTTCATCCCTATATAAGTTTACTATGTCCCCTATTTGTTAAAATGCTAAACATAGACAGCAGCTTCTGTTTGTTACTTCAAGACACTTGATACAATATATCAAGTTCAATGGAATGTTACATTTCTTTTGTAATTTGTCTCCTGAGTTGAACTACGGATCTGGCTTAAGAGTTCCACAAACCGTTATAACCAAAAAAAACAACGGTTAGTTCACAAAGAGATGTTTTATTTAAACAAAATGCATAGTGAGGTAATGGAATGAAACATCCCCTTTACTGAGGGTGCAAATAGCAACATAACAAACGTTTAGTCCAGTGCAAGTCATTGTGGGAAAGCGGGCATCTCTACAATACACTTTGTTGTGCTTACTTGATTTATCGAAGACAATCCGTTTCCTTAATTCTACTGAGTAACACAACTCTTCAGTTAAGTAAGACTAACTTGGTTTAATTATGTTAACTGCACTTTCCATTTCCAAGTATATATAACTCAACTTTAAGTAAACTTAACCAGAGGATATAAAGTAAACAACACATATTAGTTAAGATGTGGATGGATGAGGATTAATGAGGAAAATTGTATAAGCTTCACATGTGCAGGGAGCTCATGTCAAGTTGTCCCTTCCAAGTTTGATGGTAAATTAACAGGAAATTTCAGTATTTTTGAAAAACATTACTGTTCCGTAAAATAACAGCAAAGGACTGTAATGTAACAGACTGCCTTTTATATAAATAACAGGTTAATGCTGTTGAAATCCTGCTGTAAATTTACAGCAATTGTTTACAGTGTGGAAACAGCAAGAGTATATGAAATAATCAGTGTGTTTTTGGTCTGCTGTGAAGAACAGTGCAGAGGTTAGCAAACGGGGAGGGGTGGAGAGTGAAGTCATCAGGGGCCACTCACACTACAGCCGCGGCCCCGTGCCCGAGCTCATTTGCATACTAAAGTCTAGAACGTTTGGCTAGTGTGACCACGCCATCCGTATTCCAGCACGGAACAGCCCCTTGGCCATGGCACACTTGGGAGAGGTGTGCCAAAGTACAGATGCTAATGAGATGACACGCGCACAAGCAAGTGCACAGGCGGCGTTCGTGACGTGAATTTATTAAGGATGCATTGTCCGTTAAAGTCCGCTGCCTTTCTAGTCGGTACCAGAATTGCCCACCACTTGGACTGTAGCTACATAAAATATGTGAGAATTAACGTGTGTGTAGGCCTAGGTGTGGGCTAATAAAAGAGGGAGAGAGCTAAATAGGTGAGCGCAGAAAGCAAAGCAAAAAGGTTTTCGTGTTTACTCACGTTCGTCAGATGATTTTTTTCTTTTTCCTCTCGTCAGTTGTCATAATACTGTCTTTACGCATGGCGGTGGAGACGAACACAAAAAAACACACAACGGGACTCCGCGGCACGGTGATAAGGAAACAGTAGCCTACACTAAGGTTTAACAAGAAACTTTATAAAGACACTTAAAAAACGATCTCTGCCCATACAAAAAGTTCTGACTTGGATTACTTGATGGAGCGATCGATGTGTATAAAACCATCCGGTACGTATGGTCTGATGACGGGCCGTTATATTAGTAATAAACAGCGTGCTGCACAAATATGAGACTGTCCATCGCGACCTATTACGTCAAGGCTACATTTTTTAAAAAAAACAATAGATTAAGGATTCTCGTTGCTCTAATTTGGAAGTGGAATATTTGATGCAAATTTGGCCGGATGAAAATATTCACAAACAGTCGTATAGCCTACAAGTAGACTACGCTTCAAATCCTAAACGCGCACGGTGACGAAGGCAAGGTGCAATCGTGCCCAGGCCACGAGCAGTGTGACCACGGGCCAGCGGGGGGAGTATGGAGGGGGGGAATCGTGCTGAATCTTCCTGCAGCACGGAACAGGCCAACGGCACTAGTGTGAGTGGGCCCTTAGACTGGGAACCAGAGGAGGGTTGAGTAGGGCCATCACAGGAGGATGGGGGGCAGTGGAGTAGCTGGTGATTGGGGGAAGACAATAGAAGAGTCAAGTGGTGAATGAGTAGGGGCTGTTGTTTCAAATCTGTTGAAGAACACATTGAGTTTGTTGGCCCCTCTCCATGTTGCATTCATCTCTTCTGACTGAAACAAGTCTAAAACATTTGCACATAGTACAGTAATACTTTGGTAACATGCCAGCAATAAACTGGTTATATCAGTGCAATATTTGGAGTTAGAAATGATCCATGTTGATATTAATGTAATAATAATTTGATGATAAGGAGGTTATAGGTTGATATTTTCATATTATGCAGACATTCTTCCAAGTCTGTGATCTAAAAATACCCTTTGGTTTTAATGATACTGTTAGAATGATATGTTATTTTCTGCAAACCCTGGACTACTGCTGACATGAAGGCTCTTCTTCAGGACCAACAGAGGGCCTTTGGGTCAGGAAATACAGCTACATGAAGCCTGACTCCCAGCCCATGGGGGTCCTAAAGTGGGTCAACAACCTGAACTGTTTCTTCAATAGATTTGATAATTCTTCCACCCTTCCCCCTGTCCAGTCCCCATTGTCTTCACTCTCTGGATACGGCCCTGTCATCACCTGCACCCACCCCCTTCCCTCACACCTTTCTCCAACTCTCAGCCACTCTGTTATTACTGTTAAACTTCTTGTACAATATCACTGTGCTTATTATTTTAATAATGATCTATTATATCAGACCATCCACTGCTTAGTATTTTACTATATGAGTATTACCTTGTTTTATTCTACTGTTTACTTAGCGTCACTGTTGCTTTTGTTGCCTGAACTACTTAACAAAGAAATATCTGATCTATTAACAAGGAGCCAATCACCTACACTCATAGCAACAGGGGGCGGGGTTTAGCGAACTGCCCGCGAGACTTACTTCGAGATCTCGCAGTTCATTGTGACCGTCTCGTGCTTGAGAGCAGCAGCCACAGAGGAGAGCTGCTGGATCTCAGAGAGCAGCAATGGAGGAGGACAACCAGGACCCGGACCACCGGAGCACCGACGTCCCCATGAGACAAACAGCAGGCTCGAGCGACGCTCAGGTATGTGCTCATGACGTCACACTACAGACACGAGGGACACTGGGTTAGCAACGGACCGCATGTGGACTTTGGTAGCGTGGAGTTAGCGGTTAGCAGTTAGCTGTAGCTACCAGACACACAACTATCGATCGGGTTTTACATTACACTCTTACATAAACTTCTATGAGAAAGATTTGTGACGTGGAGATTAGGAAGATCAATTCACTCGTGCAACACGTTGATTGATTCTTAGTTGAGGTTTGTTTATTTGCCACATGGACAGACTGAGCATGAACACGAGTCCAGCCCAGATTGTGGGACAGACAGAGAGCACAGGACTCCTTCATACTCTCTGCTGGAAGTCTCTAACTTTACACAACATGTTGACCAGAAACTTCTCAAATCTCTGTTGTTTGTTTGGAGGGGGAGGGGTGTGGTTAACCTGCGACGTCTCTTTGTTCTCCTCCTGTGAATAAAAAGAGGCCCCGCCATCTTGGGCAAGCGACAATTCACTAGTACATAGTTAATATGAGACTTTAGGGCGACACTGCAGCTGAATAGGGTAACATTTGAACTTATATATCATCATGAAACTTTGCCAGTTGATTACCGACATTAAAACACCTTTTTTTGTATTACTTTTTTTCTTTTTTAGTAAACATGCAAATTTGGTAATATGAAACCAACTATGCGTAAATGTGGGTCTTTTTTAAAACAAAACATCTAGATGTTGGATAAAGCCAAAGTTAAAATTGTTATTTTATTTTTACCACAACAGTTGCTAAAGATTTTACACAACAGATTTTAGACATACTTTGTTAATTTAATAAATCAAAAAAATGCTATGCACATCTCTTAGAAATGCATTTGCTGCATGTTTTTAGGAGGGAAATGTATCATTAATCAGACATTTAGCAATATATTAACATATCCTTGTGTGAAAATCTTTAAAATAGTGATATGAATGATTATGGGAAGATTAGTTGAGATATTTTGTTCAGAGTATTGAAAAAAGCACATTGAGAAAATGGCTGTTTATGGCTGTGAATCACTGTTTATAGCTACAATCATTTATTTATTACACCCCTCAATGCCATAAAGGCCTACCACTGCTTAACATATATAAACTATAGCATAGCAAACATTTACATCCTTAAGCTAATTCAAACAGGATACTTTTATTATTAGCCACTGTGGCTGGCCTGTCAACCGGCTCGGCAGTTGGTACAGACACTCTCTCTCCCCACCATCTCTCCTCTGATGCGCTGACAGTCTGTGTCTCTCTGACGTGATCTGTGTCATTAACACGTCTCTATCACTTCTTCCCTTCAAAGGGCGATCGTGTTATGTCCTTAGCCAATTGATTAAGTTTTTTTTGTGTTGGCTTTGCATTTTTCTGTGTTTTTCCCACTTTACTTTGCGATTTTCGAACTACAGGCGGCAAGCCTAGAGCATGTCACGTGATGCCTTATAGAGAATCACATCGTCAGTGTTCACTAGCCAATGAAGTTGCGTTCCTAGAATTAAATCCCTTCTCACACTTTCACGATTGGTTACTGATACAAAGGAAATTACCATATTTGGATCCGATAACATTGTGCTTGAGAGACAGACCTTTCAATGGCAATTGTGAAGACTCGTCAAGCTCCCGTTTTCTGGTGTTATCTTTTCATATTTCCCTGTTTTAGTTTGGTAAACAGTGTCTCTCCCTGTGAAGTGTCCTTCTGTGTGATTACTGGCCCCACCCTAATGTGTGTGACCTGTGTCTCCAATGTATTTGAGTATTAAAGTATTTGTGTTCTTTTCATTTGTTGTAAAATCTCTACTGCTGACCCTGACTGCACATCTCTGCCTCACTCTTACTCTGTCTTTGTATTTCTGTCTGTTTGTCACTACAGAAACAAAAAGGAACAAAGAAACCTAAACCTCACCGCTGTCAACAGTGTAAGAAGGAGTTCAGGTCGAGGTCGGTCTTAATGATTCATCAGAGAATCCACACCGGGGAGAAGCTGTACAGCTGTGACCAATGTGGGAAAACATTCACTAGATCAGATCACCTTAAACGCCACCAACGTATTCACACTGGAGATAAGCCGTACAGCTGTGACCAATGTGGCGAAACATTCACTCGAGCAGGAAACCTCAAAAGCCACCAACGTATTCACACTGGAGAGAAGCCGTACAGCTGTGACCAATGTGGCGAAACATTCACTCAAGCAGGAAACCTCAAAAGCCACCAACGTATTCACACTGGAGAGAAGCCGTACAGCTGTGACCAGTGTGGCGAAACATTCACTCGAGCAGGAAACCTCAAAGTCCACCAACGTATTCACACTGGAGAGAAGCTGTTCAGCTGTGAGGACTGTGGCCAGAGTTTCACCCACAGTAGTTCTTACAATAATCACCGAAACATCCACACAAAGGAAAAAATCTACCCTTGTCAGCATTGTGTGAAAGTCTTCAGTTCCTCCAGCTCACAGTGGAAACATGAGCGTATCCACACAGGAGTCAAACCACACCCATGTCAACACTGTGACAAACGGTTCTACACATTGTCTAACCTCTCAGTGCATGAGCGTATCCACACTGGAGTCAAACCACACCAATGTCAACACTGTGACAAACGGTTCTACTCATCGTCTAACCTCTCACGGCATGAGCAAATCCACACTGGAGTCAAACCGTACTGTTGCGACAAATGTATGAAAAGCTTCACTGCAAACTCCACCCTGAAGAAACACAAGTGTGTTTAAACCTGGACCGATCAGACCATGATGTGTGAACTCCTCTGTGCATTTCATTTGATTTAAGAACTCACTGAAGGAACACAGGATCACATCTGATTCATGAATTTCTGACATTTTGTGAATTTGAACTGTATTTTGTTCAGAATCATGGCAGTCCAAAATCACGGCCTACATTTAGGGGTTATACACTAATATAAACATACCTGTGAATATTATATTCCATTTCTACCAAGTCCGTCCTGAAAATGACAATCCATTCTACACACTGCTTCTTGAAAAGGCGAAATAAAAGATTGGAAAAGATCCCCATTTGAAAAAAAGAACCAAACCAATTGAAATTATTCCAAATGCAATGAACAATATTTGTATTTGTTTCCATTGTCTGATGCATTGAATGTAACACATGAAAAAAGGTAAGATATGTATGATGTAAACTTTTTGTTTTGTTTAAATATGAATCATTTTCTGCCTTTTATTTCATGTGGTGTGGTTTAAAGGGTTAAATCATGCGTTACCACAGAGGTGAGAACTTAACAGATTCAAAATGACTTGCAGCAACACCAATTGAAAACTCAAATTAAACTGTAGCATCAATTCTTTCAATAATTTACAAATGTTGCTCTTAGTAAGGTTACAGAGATCAGCATGATTTGATATGATTTAAATTACACTTTTATTATTCTTGTCATAGTTGTGTATTTTGAATCATCTGAAATTAAATATTTACAAAAAAAGACTTTTGAAGTAGATGTTCTAGCTTTTTCTCATGGACCCAAAGTAAATGATGTTTTTTTCTTGTTTGGTTTTTGAAAAGTTATTCTTTTATCACATTTAGAATGACCCTGAAGCAAACTCTGTATTCTTATATAATCATCTTTCTCTACTTATTTTGACTTTTTAATGTTTGCCTTTCAATATATTGTACAGGTTGTGTATCTTTCCAATATTAAGAAATCTCTTCTTACAATAATCACTGTTTTAATGTTCAAAACCATTTATTTGATTTTTCATTATTTTGAATAATTTTAAAGTTTTTGGTGTCGTAATAATGTTTGTTCATTCTCATTAGAAAGTGGTTTATTTAGATATTTTTATAATCACTCTCACTCTCTGGTTAACCAACAGGTTACACATTGTTGCTTCATCTTTATTGAAGTGATTTTTTTGAATGTTTGAATTCAACATTATTTCATCTTGTTTCCATATCCTCTCACTGCTGAAAGTTTTGAGCTGTTTTTGCATTTTATTAAAGATTGGACTGAATAAATCAAACACATTTCAGCTTTGTTTCTGTAGAACAGATAAAACATACATGTATTTGACATGCATTTTATTATCAGAGTTACAAAGGCATCAGCGCGGCCCACGCTAGACGACTCTACAGTTACACTCTCTCCTGTCCACCCATGTTGTTGTCACTGTCTTTCCATGTTTCCTGGCGGGGTGTGAACTGAAATAACATTTCGTTCTTCTGTAACGCAATGACAAATAAAATCAATCTGAATCAAGTACACCATAGATACCAGCCACCTCTAGTTTTACTACTTTCACCCTTCTGTCTGGTATTGGGGATCAAACTAGAGACCTCATGCTTACTGGCCGGCCCCTCTTTAAGCCGGGAACACACCGCACTGGCCGCGCGGCGAGATTACATACAAAGTCAATGTTTTCTTTAAAACAGAGAGTCGGAAAGCTAGGGCCATGAAAGTCAGGCATCTACTTAACAGGCCAATTGAGTGCTTTGTTCCTGTGGGTGGATGTGTTAAGGGATACATTAGCCCTGACATCACTGAGAGGGCCTTAATTGAAATGGGCCCAGAGGAGTTGCACACATTCATGAGGCAGAATCTTGAGGTGCAGGAGAGAGGGAGGGAGAGAGAAAGGAGGGGGCCAGGCAGAAGTGGGGGAAATGGAAAAGAGGGGGAAATGGACATGACTGAATATGATGGTACGTAATCTGTCGATGTTTTACATTTTGCAATGGAATGCAAGGAGCCTCATGAAAGATACTAATGGGAGCACAGTGGAGGATTTCATGGACAGATATGGGTTGGTGTGTGTGAATGTTGGCAGGCCAACTAGGTTTGAAATTGGTCAGCTGTAAAGAACACTGCAGAGTTTTAGCAGAGGGGGAGGGGTGGAGAGGGAAGTTGGACTGGGAACCAGAGGAGGGTTGAGTAGGGCCATCACAGGAGGATGGGGGGCAGTGGAGTAGCTGATGATTGGGGGAAGACAATAAAAGTTGTGAATGAGTAGGGGCTGTTGTTTCAAATATGTTGAACACATTGAGTTTGATGGCCCCTCTCCATGTTGCATTCATCTCTTCTGACTGAGACGAGTATAACACATTTGCTCATAGTACAGTAATACTTTGGTAACATGCCAACAATAAACTGGTTATATCAGTGCAGTATTTTGAGTTAGAAATTATCCATGGTGATATTAATTTAATAATAACTTGACAATAGTGAGGTTATATAGGTTGATATTTTCACCAAATTACTGGCTACTTTAAGTGCAAATTACATGAAACTTCATGGAAATCCAACACGTTTTTGGCCATATTATGCTCACATTCTTCCAAGTCTTTTGTTCTAAACATGCCCTTTGGTTTTAATGATACTGTAAGGATGATATGTTCATTGCTGCAAACCCTGGACTACTGCTGACATGAAGGCTCTTCTTTAGAACAAACAGAGGGCCTTTAGGTCAGGAAATACAGCTACATGAAGCCTGACTCCCAGCCCATGGGGATCATAAAGTGGGTCAACGACCTGAACTGTTTCTTCAATAGATTTGATCAGTCTTCCACCCTTCCCCCTGTCCAGTCCCCATTGTCTTCACTCTCTGGATACGGCCCTGTCCTCACCTCCACCCACCCCCTTCCCTCACAACTTTCTCCAACTCTCAGCCACTCTGTTATTACTGTTAAACTTCATGTACAATATCATGGTGCTTATTGTTTTAATAATTATTTATTATATCAGACCATCAGCTGCTTCACTTTTTATTTTGTTCACTGACATCTTTTTACCTGACTCATTCTAATACATTTGTTTCCTTTTTCCCCTCTCTTTTTTAAATATTTGACTATACACGTCTTAACTTTTTTCACTTTTCTGCACTTTACTCTGCGGCACTGTTCCCTTTGTTGCCTTGGCAATGGACATTTTCCAAATGTGGGACAAACCAAGAAATATCTGATCATTTAACAAGGAGCCAATCATCAGCAGTCATGGCAACAGGGAGGCGGGGTTTAGCGAAGTGACCGCAAGACTTATTTCGAGATCTCGCAGCTCATTGTGATCGTCTCATGCTTGAGAGCAGCAGCCACAGAGGAGAGCTGCTGGATCTCATAAAGCAGCAATGGAGGAGGACAACCAGGACCCGGAGCACCGACGTCCCCACGGGACGAACAGCAGGCTCGAGCGACGCTCAGGTCAGTGCTAGAGTTAGCAGTTAGCTTTAGCAACCAGAGACAGATCTGATAAACCATCATGAACCATTGATCGTGTTTTATATTACAGACATTTAAAGTAAAAATACACTGTAAACAATTGCTGTACATTTACAGCAGTATTTCAACAGCATTAACATGTTATTTATAAAAACAGCATTTAACTGTTAATATAAAAGGCAGTCTGTTAAATGACAGTCCTTTGCTGTTATGTTACGGAACGGTAATGTTTTTCAAAAATACTGAACTTTGCTGTTAATTTACCATCAAACTTGGAAGGGACAACTTGCCATGAGCTGCCTGCACATGTGAAGCTTATACAATTTTCTTCATTAATCCTCATCCATCCACATCTTAACTAATAAGTGTTGTTTACTTTATACCCTCTGGTTAAGTTTACTTAAAGTTGAGTTATATGTACTTGGAAATGGAAAGTGCAGTTAACATAATTAAACCAAGTTAGTCTTACTTAACTGAAGAGTTGTGTTACTCAGTAGAATTAAGGAAACGGATTGCCTTCGATAAATCAAGTAAGCACAACAAAGTGTATTGTAGAGATGCCCGCTTTCACAGCAAACTTCATAGTAATTGTAAAAAGATGAGAGTGAAAATATAAAGTGCTTAGTGTTGCAAAGAAAACAAAAGATCAACTAAATAGGCTCTTAACATCAAAGGAGATGATTTTGTTAGGGTAGGAAGTTTATGTTGGAGTAGGTCTCCATTGCATGATTAAATACATTCTGTTTTCAAAAGTGACCAGCTGTAAGGCCAGGACACACCAGCCCGATAATCGCCGTCGTCAAAAAAAAAGACGAATCTGTTTGGTGTGTGCCGTGACGTCGGCCGACGTAGAGGTCGTCGGCCGACGTAGAGGTCGTCGGGCTTGTTTTGAGCCTGTCGGCCGCCGATTGCACGTGTTCAATCGGCGACCGTCTTTCATTTGGAGCAATTTGATTGGTGGAGGGCTAGCGAATCAGTGAAGCCCGGAAGTGAGGCGGGTAGCACAAACAGCTAACAACAGCTAGCCATCGTTTTAATGTGTTTGTTCGTTTCGTTTTGAGAGTACTCACATGCATCAACCCTTGTTGACTGCTCGACACTCTCTGCTAAAAATTGTGCTCTTATGGTCCATAAATAAAAATACGTATTTCTATCTATGTTTATGCTCTAGAGAGATGTCCAATCATTTCCGGCTTTCGTATTTTTTCGGGCCACAATACAGATTAGCGCCGCCTGCTGTTGTGGAGACATTACGTCCCGCGAGCGTACGGAAAATAAACAGTCGTCTCGGTGTGTTCTTTGGCCGCGACGGGAAGACTGGAGCTTCCTGAAACGGCCGACTCCATTTTTTGCGTAGTCGGAACATGTCGGACTGGTGTGTCCTGGCCTTTAGTTGAAGGAAGTAGGGTTTAACATTTAACATGAAAGTGCTCAAGTTTTTAAATAATGTAGTCTGGCCTCCCCCAGAGATATGGTGTCAGGAACATGTCTGACGACCACTTTGCTGACTTTCCGGGGATATGATTGGTTGTTTTTAGAAAATATGTGGACACTGCTGAGACTCCACCTGAGTTTAGGGCTACATTAGAAGATTCACAGACTCTCTGTGTTCAATCAGATTACCTGATCAATTGTGTGTATGACGTTACATTAAGTAAGTAAGTACTAGATACGTGGTTGTATTTGCACGTTGCAGGGGGGAAATATCTTTGCCTGCACTGAACAAATCATTCAATGTTGCTCTAAACACACAACTGATGTGATACGGAGGATCCCAGTGTAGCTTCTTGGTTAGTCTGTGGTATAGCTGTCTTCACTGTAACATCTCACTAACTGTCTCTCTGTTTCTCTTTCTCTGTGTCTGTCTGTTGCTGTAGAAACAGAGAGAAAGAAATGAAGTCAAACGTCGCCACTGTCGACTCTGTGACAAATCATTCACAAGATCTGGAGACTTGAAGGTTCATCACAGAGTTCACACTGGAGAGAAGCCATACAGCTGTGACCAATGTGGTGCAACTTTCACTCAGTCATGTAACTTGGCTTCCCACCGCCGTATTCACACTGGTGAGAGACCATACAGCTGTGACAAATGTGGGAAAACTTTCATAACACCTCGTCATTTAAAAATTCATCAGAGAGTTCACACTGGAGAGAAATCATACAGCTGCGACCAATGTGGAAAAGCTTTCAGTAGGCCAAGTACTGTAACTGTTCACCTTCGTGTTCACACTGGAGAGAAACCGTTCTGGTGTGAACAATGTGGGAAAATTTTCGCTTATCAGACAACCCTTAAATCCCATAAATGCATTCGCGCTGCATCACTTTGATCATTTCCATGAGCCAAGCTATCTATGTGTGTTGTGTGTGTATTTTACCTTTAGCTGAGCAGCCTGCATGCTAATTGATGGATGTATATTTCCTATGTGCCTTTTTTCCAACTCTGTTTTATTTGTGTATGATAAAACCAGTAACCATCACACTGGGCTTTGTGAGGTTGAAAATGTTTTGCTAAAATCTGCTTTTTTGCTAAGACTCATTGATTTTCATTAAAGTAGTGTGAGAAAATGTTTGGTGTGTTTGTGTCTCTTTCTATTATTGTATTGTCAAACCTTAAAAACATAGAACAGAGTGACACATTTCTATAGAGTTGATTTAAAAACAGACCAAAGCTCAAACTGATACTCTACTGTTTTGACTAATGAGTTTTATTTGTGTTCTATTTCTTTATCACTGATTATTTCAATATGTTTCAAACAAAGTTTGAAAAGACTTCAGTTTGACTGTAAATCAATCAATGAATCAATAAAAGCTTCTTAGTGAGTGTCTATGTTGTTTTAGCTCTTTGTGTTTCTCTTGTCAGTGTGATGTCACTTCCTGTGATCAGTCTTTTAACCTCCTGCTACTAACACTAGATTTACTGTGCATCGAATTAAGGTTATTCAGAATAACTTTAGATTTATTTTATTTTATTAAGAGCCTGGGAAAATAATTTAGTGAAATAAGTGAAAATGTAAATATTTCTATGTTTTGTTAACTAAATGAATGATGGTTATTGATACTATATAAGTAAACCTATCATTACATTTGTTGAGACATGGACACTCACTTGAACGGTTTGACAAAAATGGACTGATATAGTCAAAAATGCTTTGATGCTGTTAAAGTATGTAAATAGTATGTGGGTTATTTGTTCATAAGTGTGAAAGAAAGGCATTTTATTTAATTTGTTTAACCATAGCAGCCTCTCTAACAATAGTCATATAAGAATAAGAAGTAAATGAATATACTGTAAAAATGATTGCACAATATGCAACAATGTAAGCACTGCACTGTTAGAAATTTCCCTGTAAAAAAACATTAATCAACTGGCAGCAGGGTTGCCATTATATTACTGTTAAATTAACATTATTTTACTGTCACTACAATTGACAGGATTATACTGTTAATGAAAAAAAGGGATGAACCTGGACTAAATATTTGTTATGTTGCTGTTTGCACCGTGAGTGAAGGGGATGTTATATTTCATTGGGCAGATGTGTTTCATCCCTATATAAGTTTACTATGTCGCCTATTTGTTAAAATGCTAAACATAGACAGCAGCTTCTGTTTGTTACTTCAAGACACTTGTTACAATATATCAAGTTCAATGGAATGTTACATTTCTTTTGTAATTTGTCTCCTGAGTTGAACTACGGATCTGGCTTAAGATTTCCACAAACCGTTATAACCAAAAAAAAACAACGGTTAGTTCACAAAGAGATGTTTTATTCAAACAAAATGCATAGTGAGGTAATGGAATGAAACATCCCCTTTACTGAGGGTGCAAATAGCAACATAACAAACGTTTAGTCCAGTGCAAGTCATTGTGGGAAAGCGGGCATCTCTACAATACACTTTGTTGTGCTTACTTGATTTATCGAAGACAATCCGTTTCCTTAATTCTACTGAGTAACACAACTCTTCAGTTAAGTAAGACTAACTTGGTTTAATTATGTTAACTGCACTTTCCATTTCCAAGTATATATAACTCAACTTTAAGTAAACTTAACCAGAGGATATAAAGTAAACAACACTTATTAGTTAAGATGTGGATTAATGAGGAAAATTGTATAAGCTTCACATGTGCAGGGAGCTCATGTCAAGTTGTCCCTTCCAAGTTTGATGGTAAATTAACAGGAAATTTCAGTATTTTTGAAAAACATTACTGTTCCGTAAAATAACAGCAAAGGACTGTAATGTAACAGACTGCCTTTTATATAAATAACAGGTTAATGCTGTTGAAATCCTGCTGTAAATTTACAGCAATTGTTTACAGTGTGGAAACAGCAAGAGTATATGAAATAATCAGTGTGTTTTTGGTCTGCTGTGAAGAACAGTGCAGAGGTTAGCAAACGGGGAGGGGTGGAGAGTGAAGTCATCAGGGGCCACTCACACTACAGCCGCGGCCCCGTGCCCGAGCTCATTTGCATACTAAAGTCTAGAACGTTTGGCTAGTGTGACCACGCCATCCGTATTCCAGCACGGAACAACCCCTTGGCCATGGCACACTTGGGAGAGGTGTGCCAAAGTACAGATGCTAATGAGATGACACGCGCACAAGCAAGTGCACAGGCGGCGTTCGTGACGTGAATTTATTAAGGATGCATTGTCCGTTAAAGTCCGCTGCCTTTCTAGTCGGCACCAGAATTGCCCACCACTTGGACTGTAGCTACATAAAATATGTGAGAATTAACGTGTGTGTAGGCCTAGGTGTGGGCTAATAAAAGAGGGAGAGAGCTAAATAGGTGAGCGCAGAAAGCAAAGCAAAAAGGTTTTCGTGTTTACTCACGTTCGTCAGATGATTTTTTTCTTTTTCCTCTCGTCAGTTGTCATAATACTGTCTTTACGCATGGCGGTGGAGACGAACACAAAAAAACACACAACGGGACTCCGCGGCCCGGTGATAAGGAAACAGTAGCCTACACTAAGGTTTAACAAGAAACTTTATAAAGACACTTAAAAAACGATCTCTGCCCATACAAAAAGTTCTGATTTGGATTACTTGATGGAGCGATCGATGTGTATAAAACCATCCGGTACGTATGGTCTGATGACGGGCCGTTATATTAATAATAAACAGCGTGCTGCACAAATATGAAACTGTACATCGCGACCTATTACGTCAAGGCTACATTTTTTTAAAAAAACAATAGATTAAGGATTCTCGTTGCTCTAATTTGGAAGTGGAATATTTGATGCAAATTTGGCCGGATGAAAATATTCACAAACAGTCGTATAGCCTACAAGTACACTACGCTTCAAATCCTAAACGCGCACGGTGACGAAGGCAAGGTGCAATCGTGCCCAGGCCACGAGCAGTGTGACCACGGGCCAGCGGGGGGAGTATGGAGGGGGGGAATCGTGCTGAATCTTCCTGCAGCACGGAACAGGCCAACGGCACTAGTGTGAGTGGGCCCTTAGACTGGGAACCAGAGGAGGGTTGAGTAGGGCCATCACAGGAGGATGGGGGGCAGTGGAGTAGCTGGTGATTGGGGGAAGACAATAGAAGTGGTGAATGAGTAGGGGCTGTTGTTTCACATATGTTGAACACATTGAGTTTGTTGGTCCCTCTCCATGTTGCATTCATCTCTTCTGACTGAGACGAGTATAACACATTTGCTCATAGTACAGTAATACTTTGGTAACATGCTAACAATAAACTGGTTATATCAGTTCAATATTTGGAGTTAGAAATGATCCATGTTGATATTAATGTAATAATAATTTGATGATAAGGAGGTTATAGGTTGATATTTTCATATTATGCAGACATTCTTCCAAGTCTGTGATCTAAAAATACCCTTTGGTTTTAATGATACTGTTAGAATGATATGTTATTTTCTGCAAACCCTGGACTACTGCTGACATGAAGGCTCTTCTTTAGGACAAACAGAGGGCCTTTAAGTCAGGAAATACAGCTACATGAAGCCTGACTCCCAGCCCATTGGGGTCATAAAGTGGGTCAACGACCTGAACTGTTTCTTCAATAGATTTGATAATTCTTCCACCCTTCCCCCTGTCCAGTCCCCATTGTCTTCACTCTCTGGATACGGTCCTGTCCTCACCTCCACCCACCCCCTTCCCTCACACCTTTCTCCAACTCTCAGCCACTCTGTTATTACTGTTAAACTTATTGTACAATATCACTGTGCTTATTGTTTTAATATGATCTATTATATCAGACCAACCACTGCTTCACTTTTTATTTTTTTCACTTATCTTTTTTACCTGATTTATTTTTATACATTTGTTTACTTTTTAAAGTATTTTACTATACGAGTATTACCTTGTTTTATTCTACTGTTTACTTAGCGTCACTGTTGCTTTTGTTGCCTGAACTACTTAACAAAGAAATATCTGATCTATTAACAAGGAGCCAATCACCTACACTCATAGCAACAGGGGGCGGGGTTTAGCGAAGTGCCCGCGAGACTTACTTCGAGATCTCGCAGTTCATTGTGACCGTCTGGTGCTTGAGAGCAGCAGCCACAGAGGAGATCTGCTGGATCTCAGAGAGCAGCAATGGAGGACAACCAGGACCCGGACCACCGGAGCACCGACGTCCCCACGAGACAAACAGCAGGCTCGAGCGACGCTCAGGTATGTGCTCATGACGTCACACTACAGACACGAGGGACACTGGGTTAGCAACGGACCGCATGTGGACTTTGGTAGCGTGGAGTTAGCGGTTAGCAGTTAGCTGTAGCTACCAGACACACAACTATCGATACGACGCTGAAGTTGGCAGCTGATTCGCAGCAGCCGATTCGGCAGTTAAGGAAAAGTTAAGGGATTCTTAAGGAGCTGCGGAGCGACTGATTCTCCGTTGTTTAACCCCCTAAATCGCCGCGGTAAAGCCACATTAATTAGTCTAGATTATCTAAGAGAGTCTAACCATTCTTTAAAAACAGTTTACAATTTATGTAACCTTTATTAAGTTTGTTTAAAAGAAAGAGGGGAGATTTCACTGCTTTTTTTGCATCTGGACCACATTAGAACTGGTCCTGATTGAAAACCACTGCACCTAGACTCTTCAAATCTGGACTAGATTACCACAGTGAGGCTATACATTATAGAAAACATAGTTTCTGATTTGTGAATCTTTTATTCTATTTGTGAAAATGCAAAGAATGCACATTTTGATGGTTTTTAAGGGTCTAGGCCGCATTAGAACTGGTCCTGATTGAAAACCACTGCACCTAGACTCTTCAAATCTGGACTAGAATATCGCAGTGAGGCTATACATTATAGAAAACATAGTTTCTGATTTGTGAAACCTTTTTTCTATTTGTGAAAATGCAATAAAGATACATATCAAGGTTTTTTTGGGGTCCAGACCGCATTAGAACTGGTCCTGATTGAAAACCACTGCACCTAGACTCTTCAAATCTGGACTAGAATATCACAGAGAGGCTATACTTTGTAGGAAACATAGTTTCTGATTTGTGAAACTTTTATTCTATTTGTGAAAATGCAATAAAGATACATTTCAAGGTTTTTTTGGGGTCCAGACCGCATTAGAACTGGTCCTGATTAAAAACCACTGCACCTAGACTCTTCAAATCTGGACTAGAATATCACAGAGAGGCTATACATTATATAAAACATAGTTTCTGATTTGTGAATCTTTTTTTCTATTTGTGAAAATGCAAAGAATGCACATTTTGATGGTTTTTAGGGGTCTAGGCCGCATTAGAACTGGTCCTGATTGAAAACCACTGCACCTAGACTCTTCAAATCTGGACTAGAATATCGCAGTGAGGCTATAGATTATAGAAAACATAGTTTCTGATTTGTGAAACTTTTATTCTATTTGTGAAAATGCAAAGAATGCACATTTTAATGGTTTTTAGGTGTCCAGACCGCATTAGAACTGGTCCTGATTGAAAACCACTGCACCTAGACTCTTCAAATCTGGACTAGAATATCACAGTGAGGCTATAGATTATAGAAAACATAGTTTCTGATTTGTGAAACTTTTATTCTATTTGTGAAAATGCAAAGAATGCACATTTTAATGGTTTTTAGGTGTCCAGACCGCATTAGAACTGGTCCTGATTAAAAACCACTGCACCTAGACTCTTCAAATCTGGACTAGAATATCACAGAGAAGCTATACATTATATAAAACATAGTTTCTGATTTGTGAATCTTTTTTTCTATTTGTGAAAATGCAAAGAATGCACATTTTGATGGTTTTTAGGGGTCTAGGCCGCATTAGAACTGGTCCTGATTGAAAACCACTGCACCTAGACTCTTCAAATCTGGACTAGAATATCGCAGTGAGGCTATAGATTATAGAAAACATAGTTTCCGATTTGTGAAACCTTTTTTCTATTTGTGAAAATGCAATAAAGATACATTTCAAGGTTTTTTTGGGGTCCAGACCGCATTAGAACTGGTCCTGATTGAAAACCACTGCACCTAGACTCTTCAAATCTGGACTAGAATATCACAGTGAGGCTATAGATTATAGAAAACATAGTTTCTGATTTGTGAAACTTTTATTCTATTTGTGAAAATGCAAAGAATGCACATTTTAATGGTTTTTAGGTGTCCAGGCCGCATTAGAACTGGTCCTGATTGAAAACCACTGCACCTAGACTCTTCAAATCTGGACTAGAATATCACAGAGAGGCTATACATTATAGAAAACATAGTTTCTGATTTGTGAAACCTTTTTTCTATTTGTGAAAATGCAATAAAGATACATATCAAGGTTTTTTTGGGGTCCAGACCGCATTAGAACTGGTCCTGATTGAAAACCACTGCACCTAGACTCTTCAAATCTGGACTAGAATATCACAGAGAGGCTATACTTTGTAGGAAACATAGTTTCTGATTTGTGAAACTTTTATTCTATTTGTGAAAATGCAATAAAGATACATTTCAAGGTTTTTTTGGGGTCCAGACCGCATTAGAACTGGTCCTGATTAAAAACCACTGCACCTAGAATCTTCAAATCTGGACTAGAATATCACAGAGAGGCTATACATTATATAAAACATAGTTTCTGATTTGTGAATCTTTTTTTCTATTTGTGAAAATGCAAAGAATGCACATTTTGATGGTTTTTAGGGGTCTAGGCCGCATTAGAACTGGTCCTGATTGAAAACCACTGCACCTAGACTCTTCAAATCTGGACTAGAATATCGCAGTGAGGCTATAGATTATAGAAAACATAGTTTCTGATTTGTGAAACCTTTTTTCTATTTGTGAAAATGCAATAAAGATACATTTCAAGGTTTTTTTGGGGTCCAGACCGCATTAGAACTGGTCCTGATTGAAAACCACTGCACCTAGACTCTTCAAATCTGGACTAGAATATCACAGTGAGGCTATAGATTATAGAAAACATAGTTTCTGATTTGTGAAACTTTTATTCTATTTGTGAAAATGCAAAGAATGCACATTTTAATGGTTTTTAGGTGTCCAGACCCCATTAGAACTGGTCCTGATTAAAAACCACTGCACCTAGACTCTTCAAATCTGGACTAGAATATCACAGAGAGGCTATACATTATATAAAACATAGTTTCTGATTTGTGAATCTTTTTTTCTATTTGTAAAAATGCAAAGAATGCACATTTTGATGGTTTTTAGGGGTCTAGGCCGCATTAGAACTGGTCCTGATTGAAAACCACTGCACCTAGACTCTTCAAATCTGGACTAGAATATCGCAGTGAGGCTATAGATTATAGAAAACATAGTTTCTGATTTGTGAAACCTTTTTTCCATTTGTGAAAATGCAATAAAGATACATTTCAAGGTTTTTTTGGGGTCCAGACCGCATTAGAACTGGTCCTGATTGAAAACCACTGCACCTAGACTCTTCAAATCTGGACTAGAATATCACAGTGAGGCTATAGATTATGGAAAACATAGTTTCCGATTTGTGAAACTTTTATTCTATTTGTGAAAATGCAAAGAATGCACATTTTAATGGTTTTTAGGTGTCCAGACCCCATTAGAACTGGTCCTGATTAAAAACCACTGCACCTAGACTCTTCAAATCTGGACTAGAATATCACAGAGAGGCTATACATTATATAAAACATAGTTTCTGATTTGTGAATCTTTTTTTCTATTTGTGAAAATGCAAAGAATGCACATTTTGATGGTTTTTAGGGGTCTAGGCCGCATTAGAACTGGTCCTGATTGAAAACCACTGCACCTAGACTCTTCAAATCTGGACTAGAATATCGCAGTGAGGCTATAGATTATAGAAAACATAGTTTCTGATTTGTGAAACCTTTTTTCTATTTGTGAAAATGCAATAAAGATACATTTCAAGGTTTTTTTGGGGTCCAGACCGCATTAGAACTGGTCCTGATTGAAAACCACTGCACCTAGACTCTTCAAATCTGGACTAGAATATCACAGTGAGGCTATAGATTATGGAAAACATAGTTTCTGATTTGTGAAACTTTTATTCTATTTGTGAAAATGCAAAGAATGCACATTTTAATGGTTTTTAGGTGTCCAGACCCCATTAGAACTGGTCCTGATTAAAAACCACTGCACCTAGACTCTTCAAATCTGGACTAGAATATCACAGAGAGGCTATACATTATATAAAACATAGTTTCTGATTTGTGAATCTTTTTTTCTATTTGTGAAAATGCAAAGAATGCACATTTTGATGGTTTTTAGGGGTCTAGGCCGCATTAGAACTGGTCCTGATTGAAAACCACTGCACCTAGACTCTTCAAATCTGGACTAGAATATCGCAGTGAGGCTATAGATTATAGAAAACATAGTTTCTGATTTGTGAAACTTTTATTCTATTTGTGAAAATGCAATAAATGCACATGTCAACGCTTTTTTGGGGTCTAGACCACATTAGAACTGGTCCTGATTGAAAACCACTGCACCTAGACTCTTCAAATCTGGACTAGAATATCGCAGTGAGGCTATAGATTATAGAAAACATAGTTTCTGATTTGTGAAACCTTTTTTCTACTTGTGAAAATGCAATAAAGATACATTTCAAGGTTTTTTGGGGTCCAGACCGCATTAGAACTGGTCCTGATTGAAAACCACTGCACCTAGACTCTTCAAATCAGGACTAGAATATCACAGAGAGTGGTTTTCAATCAGGACCAGTTCTAATGCGGTCTGGACCCCAAAAAAACCTTGAAATGTATCTTTATTGCATTTTCACAAATAGAAAAAAGGTTTCACAAATCAGAAACTATGTTTTCTACAAAGTATAGCCTCTCTGTGATATTCTAGTCCAGATTTGAAGAGTCTAGGTGCAGTAGTTTTCAATCAGGACCAGATCTAATGCGGTCTGGACCTCAAAAAAGCGTTGACATGTGCCTTTATTTCATTTTCACAAATAGAAAAAAGGTTTCACAAATCAGAAACTATGTTTCCTACAATATATAGCCTCACTATGATAATCTAGTCCAGATTTGAAGAGTGTAGGTGCAGTGGTTTTCAATCAGGACCAGTTCTAATGCGGTCTGGACCCCAAAAAAACCTTGAAATGTATCTTTATTGCATTTTCACAAATAGAATAAAAGTTTCACAAATCAGAAAATATGTTTCCTACAATGTATAGCCTCTCTGTGATATTCTAGTCCAGATTTGAAGAGTCTAGGTGCAGTGGTTTTCAATCAGGACCAGTTCTAATGCGGCCTAGACCCTTAACAACCATCAAAATGTGCATTCTTTGCATTTTCACAAATAGAAAAAAAGATTCACAAATCAGAAACTATGTTTTCTACAAAGTATAGCCTCTCTGTGATATTCTAGTCCAGATTTGAAGAGTCTGGGTGCAGTGGTTTTCAATCAGGACCAGATCTAATGCGGTCTGGACCCCAAAAAAGCGTTGACATGTGCCTTTATTTCATTTTCACAAATAGAAAAAAGGTTTCACAAATCAGAAACTATGTTTTCTATAATCTATAGCCTCACTGCGATATTCTAGTCCAGATTTGAAGAGTCTAGGTGCAGTGGTTTTCAATCAGGACCAGTTCTAATGCGGTCTGGACCCCTAAAAACCATTAAAATGTGCATTCTTTGCATTTTCACAAATAGAATAAATGTTTCACAAATCAGAAACTATGTTTCCTACAATATATAGCCTCACTATGATAATCTAGTCCAGATTTGAAGAGTGTAGGTGCAGTGGTTTTCAATCAGGACCAGTTCTAATGCGGTCTGGACCCCAAAAAAACCTTGAAATGTATCTTTATTGCATTTTCACAAATAGAAAAAAGGTTTCACAAATCAGAAACTATGTTTTCTATAATCTCTAGCCTCACTGCGATATTCTAGTCCAGATTTGAAGAGTCTAGGTGCAGTGGTTTTCAATCAGGACCAGTTCTAATGCGGTCTGGACCCCTAAAAACCATTAAAATGTGCATTCTTTGCATTTTCACAAATAGAAAAAAAGTTTCACAAATCAGAAACTATGTTTTCTATAATCTATAGCCTCACTGTGATAATCTAGTCCAGATTTGAAGAGGCTAGGTGCAGTGGTTTTCAATCAGGACCAGTTCTAATGCGGTCTGTACCCAAAAAAAAACATTAAAATGTGCATTCTTTGCATTTTCACAAATAGAAAAAAGGTTTCACAAATCAGAAACTATGTTTTCTATAATCTATAGCCTCACTGCGATATTCTAGTCCAGATTTGAAGAGTCTAGGTGCAGTGGTTTTCAATCAGGACCAGTTCTAATGTGGTCCAGATGCAAAATAAACAGTGAAATCTCCCCTCTCTTTCTTTTAAACAAACTTAATAAAGGTTAAATCAATTTTAAACAGTTTTTAAAGAATGGTTAGACTCTCTTAGATAATCTAGACTAATTAATGTGGCTTTACTGCGGCGATTTAGGGGGTTAAACAACGGAGAATCAGTCACTTCGCCGCTCCTTAAGAATCCCTTAACTTTTCCTTAACTGCCGAATCGGCTGCTCCGAATCAGCTGCCAACTTCAGCGTCGTACTATCGATCGGGTTTTACATTACACTCTTACATAAACTTCTATGAGAAAGATTTGTGACGTGGAGATTAGGAAGATCAATTCACTCGTGCAACACGTTGATTGATTCTTAGTTGAGGTTTGTGTATTTGCCACATGGACAGAATGAGCATGAACATGAGTCCAGCCCAGATTGTAGGACAGACAGAGAGCACAGGAGTCAGGACTCCTTCATACTCTCTGCTGGAAGTCTCTAACTTTACACAACATGTTGACCAGAAACTTCTCAAATCTCTGTTGTTTGTTTGGAGGGGGAGGGGTGTGGTTAACCTGCGACGTCTCTTTGTTCTCCTCCTGTGAATAAAAAGAGGCCCCGCCATCTTGGGCAAGCGACTTTAGGGCGACACTGCAGCTGAATAGGGTAACATTTGAACTTATATATCATCATGAAACTTTGCCAGTTGATTACCGACATTAAAACACCTTTTTTTGTATTACTTTTTTTCTTTTTTAGTAAACATGCAAATTTGGTAATATGAAACCAACTAGGCGTAAATGTGGGTCTTTTTTAAAACAAAACATCTAGATGTTGGATAAAGCCAAAGTTAAAATTGTTATTTTATTTTTACCACAACAGTTGCTAAAGATTTTACACAACAGATTTTAGATACATACTTTGTTAATTTAATAAATCAAAAAATGCTATGCACATCTCTTAGAAATGCATTTGCTGCATGTTTTTAGGAGGGAAATGTATCATTAATCAGACATTTAGCAATATATTAACATATCCTTGTGTGAAAATCTTTAAAATAGTGATATGAATGATTATGGGAAGTTTAGTTGAGATATTTTGTTCAGAGTATTGAAAAAAGCACATTGAGAAAATGGCTGTTTATGGCTGTGAATCACTGTTTATACCTACAATCATTTATTCAATAGGGGCCCTACACCCCTCAATGCCATAAAGGCCTACCACTGCTTAACATATATAAACTATAGCATAGCAAACATTTACATCCATAAGCTAATTCAAACAGGATACTTTTATTATTAGCCACTGTGGCTGGCCTGTCAACCGGCTCGGCAGTTGGTACAGACGCTCTCTCTCCCCACCATCTCTCCTCTGATGCGCTGACAGTCTGTGTCTCTCTGACGTGATCTGTGTCATTAACACGTCTCTATCACTTCTTCCCTTCAAAGGGCGATCGTGTTATGTCCTTAGCCAATTGATTAAGTTTTTTTTGTGTTGGATTTGCATTTTTCTGTGTTTTTCCCACTTTATTTTGCGATTTTCGAACTACAGGCGGCAAGCCTAGAGCATGTCACGTGATGCCTTATAGAGAATCACATCGTCAGTGTTCACTAGCCAATGAAGTTGCGTTCCTAGAATTAAATCCCTTCTCACACTTTCACGATTGGTTACTGATACAAAGGAAATTACCATATTTGGATCCGATAACATTGTGCTTGAGAGACAGACCTTTCAATGGCAATTGTTAAACCTCCTGTTATGTTCATTTGTCAGGAACAGCAATGGTGTTCCGGGTCAATTTGACCCAGTGCATGTTTAAATCTCCAAAAGATGTCCAAAACCAAAAAATTCCTAACAAGCAGTGTGAACATGTCATTACCAACTCCATTACTAACTATTCTATCAATATTTAGTGCAATTTAGTGTTCCTTACTTCTAACAGGTAATGGTTCAATAAAGATAATTCACTCGTTTTCAGAGCCTCCTTGCAACTGTTTGTGTGTGTGGGCATGTGTATGTGTATGTGTGTGTGTGTGTGTGTGTGAGTGATTTGGGTGAAATATGTCTCACAGTTGTAAAGAAAGAAATAGTCTTACATTTCTGACACCCTTTTACCTCCAGTTTTACTGCCGGGTCAAATTGACTCGAACAGTATCTATGTGATATAAACATGCAGGGGGTGGTTGCAAATGTGTGAGATGAAATATTTTCATATTGTATGTTGATTACCCTAATTAAAGCGGCAGTTGAGAGTTTTTTTACTGTAATATTTGGCAAAACTGTCATAATAGCCATTCAGCTATATGTAGGTGAAGTGGTCTGAAAATATTTTTTTTATCACTTTGCTCCCCCCTGCCTCTGTGTGCTGCCCCCCAAAATTGCCACCGCTCATGTTAATTTTGACCAATCAGAGCGAGGTCAGATTCTCCGTTCTTATTGGCTGTGGGACCTTGGCAACAACGTTGATGCGTCAGTTGCATGAGCGTTCACGACCCTAGCAGTCTGACACTAGCCTACTGTTTGGTACAAGGCTACTACGGCGGACAGCGAGTGGCAATGTCTTCACAAACGAACCCTCAATTTACCATTCCCAGGATACTAACAACTAACACCGCTAAGACAGCAAAAAAACGAGGAAAGACGAATATTGAAAAGTTAACTGCTGAAAGGGAGATGGAGAGAGCTTGAAAAAAAGTACACCGGCCATGTCTACACCGGCCATGTCTTCTTGCCCTATCACATCAAGACCTCTCCGACCGCGACCTCGCGACTTTTTTTTTCAAAGTCAGAGCAGGAGCATTGATAGGAGATACACACACACCTCTCCGCTCTGTTACAATTAGTTTGCTATCTTGCCTGGCGGTTACAGCTACTTTTGTTAGGCCTACCAGCACACTTACAATGATTTTAAGCTAACATACATGGTATGTCTGTGATTAAAATGTATGCTCAATATGTACGTATGTAGTTATCATTACTAATGTTTAATCACCTCGGAATCGGACATGGTGTTTGTCTCCTGTCAATGTAACTGAATTCACATGAACGCGCGAAGCTGTCGTTCAGAGGGAGGAGCTACAGCAGGTAGAGCTTTGGGGAAACAGCCGTTGGGATCCCAACGGCTCAAATTATCAACTGCAGCTTTAAGGCAAGCAGAAGAAGTTTCATACTGAAAAAATACTTTTAACTATTTTTCCTAGATCTTCAAACTTTGAAACGGGTCAATTTGTCCGGAACATAACAGGAGGGTTAAGACTCGTAAAGCTCCCCGTGTTCTGGTGTTATCTTTCCATATTTCCCTGTTTCCTGTTTTATTTTGGTAAACATTGTCTCTTCCTATCAAATGTCCCTTCTGTGTGATTACTGGCCCCACCCTAATGTGTGTGACCTGTGTCTCCAATGTATTTGAGTATTAAAGTCCTTGTGTTCTTTTCATTTGTTGTACAATCCTAACGATTCCCATCCCTGCTGCTGACCCTGACTGTACATCTCTGCCTCACTCATACTCTGTCTTTGTATTTCTGTCTGTCTGTTGCTGCAGAAACAAAAAGGAACAAAGAAACCTAAACCTCACCGCTGTCAACAGTGTAAGAAAGAGTTCAGGTCGAGGAGGAACCTAACGATTCATCAGAGAATCCACACCGGAGAGAAGCCGTTCAGCTGTGACCAATGTGGTAAAACATTCACTCAATCAGGACACCTTAAACGCCACCAACATATTCACACCGGAGAGAAGCTGTACAGCTGTGACCAATGTGGCAAAACATTCACTCAAGCAGGATCCCTCAAAAGCCACCAACGTATTCACACTGGAGAGAAACCGTTCAGCTGTGAGGACTGTGGCCTGAGTTTCAACCATAGCAGTTCTTACAATAATCACAGAAACCTCCACACAAAGGAAAAAATCTACCCTTGTCAGCATTGTGGGAAAGTCTTCAGTTCCTCCAGCTCACAGTGGAGACATGAGCATATCCACACTGGAGTCAAACCACACCAATGTCAACACTGTCACAAACGGTTCTACTCATCGTCTAACCTCTCAGTGCACGAGCGAATCCACACAGGACACAAACCGTACTGTTGTGACAAATGTATGAAAAGCTTCAACCATAACTCCTCCCTGAAGAAACACAAGTGTGTTTGAACCTGGACCGATCAGACCATGATGTGTGAACTCCTCTGTGCATTTCATTTTATCTAAGATCTCACTGAAGAAACACAGGATCATAACTGATTCATGAATTTCCGACCTTTCATACATTTTAACTGTATTTTTTTCAGATATTTCAATATTTTTATTTGTTTCCAGAAAAGTCTGATGCATCGAATGTAATAGATGAACAAATCTAAGAAGTGTATGATGTGAACTTTTTGTTTTGATTTAAATATGAATAATTTTATGCCTTTCATTTCATGTGTCAGGCTTTAAAGGGTTAAATCTTGTGTTACCACAGAGGTGAGAACTCGACTTAACAGATTCAAAATGACTTGCAGCAACACCAACTGAAAACTCAATTAAACTGCAGCATTATTTTTTTTAAATAATTTACAAATATTTCTCTTTGTGAGGTCACAGAGATCAGCATGGTTTGATATGATTTACGTGACACACTGTTATTTTTCTTCTCTTCATAGTTGTTTATTTTGAATCGGCTGAATTAAAATAATGACAAACCAACAAAAAATTAAATACATTTGAAGTAGATGTCCTAGCTTTTTCTCTGGACCCAAAGTAACTGATTTTCTACAGTTTGGGGTTTTGTAAAATTATTCTTTAATCACATTTAGAATGACCCTAAAGCCAACACTGTATTCTAATATAATCATCTTTCTCTACTTATATTTTTACTTTTTAAAACATTGTCAAAGTTGTGTATCTTTCCGATGTTAACATACTGTATCTCTTCTTGCATTAATCACCTTTATAATGTTCAAAACCATTTTTTGGTTGTTCATTATTTTGAATCAATTTGAGGTTTTAATGTTGTATTTAATAATCTGTTTGTTCATTCTCATTAGAATCTGGTTTATTTAAACATTTTTATAATCACTCAGTCTTGTTAACAAACAGGTTATACATTGTTGCTTCACTGCTGAAGGTTTTGAGCTGTTTTGGAATTTTATTAAAGATTAGACTAAAAAAATAAAATCCATTTCAGGTTTGTTACTGTAGAACAGATAAAACACACAGACACATCTGTATTTCACATGCATTTTATTATGGAAGTTATTAAGGCATCAGCAAACAATAATGTACTTTTTATGTTGTCATGTTATTAAAAGATGTAGGGGATGGAATAACCCTAACACTTTCAATGTATAGGGATACACCATCTGAGAAATATATGGAGAGTAACCCCATTTTTAGGAGTTATTCTGATCCCATCAGATAACTATGGAGAAACTGGGGCGTTGGGATGGATAGGAGTTTGAAAACAAATCTACATGTGTTTCTTATTGAGTTTTTTTTGCACTGTTCATGCTTTATTTGACAGATAGAGACAGAGATGATATGGGGTGGAGAAGGGTTCACATGCAGAGAACGACCCGGGCTAACCCTTTGATGCTGTATAGTTTCATGTTAAGCCTTCATTTGTGACGAAGGCTGTGTTCGAAACGGCCTAATAAAGTTCTCCCTCCTACATACTCAACATGTATACACTACATACTGTCTACTTAACGATCGATTGTGTATGCAAGGTTCCTTGGACCGTTTACACTGAAGTATACAGAAGCAATAAATAATTAAAAATTGAGTGGTTTAGTAGTAAAAGTAACCTATCGATCCATACACAAAATGTTACCGGAAGTAAGTAGTCATCCGGGCGTTTCCCGCCTACAAAAACTCGCATACACAACCACAACCTACTCAAATTGACGTCAAAATGAATATTAGTAGAAAAAAAAAGTCTTATCTGAATTTGAATGAGACAACAAAGTGTTTAAAGAATATAAAGTGTTGTGCTTCAGTGCCCCTTCATCCGCCAAAACATAATGAATGGCAGTGGCAGACTCAGACTGTTTGAAGGGCAGGGCGAAAAAATAAAAAGGGCACATTCTGGACAACATGGGGCCCCACCAGCGCACACAGTGGCTTTTCTAACTCGATGGTGTGTTGTTCCCCCAACGGAGCTTTAAGAACTCACTGAAGAAACGCAGTGAGTCACTAAATGTGACAAATAGTGTCACATTTGATTTATGAATTTCCGACATTTCGTGAATTGTAACTTTGTTCAGAATCATGTCAGTGCAAAATGGAGGCCTCCATGTAGGGGTGACCCGCTCCTATGTTGATATAAAAGGCTCATTCTCAGGAAATAAAAGAAAAACACAACTTTTATTCCCAAGCAGTAATACACTAATTAAAACATTTGTGTGAATATTATAATATATTTCTACCAAGTCTGTCCTGTAAAATGACAATACATTCTACACACTGCTCCTTTGAAAAGGCGAAATAAAACGTTGGAAAAAGATCCCATTTGAAAAAAAGAACCAAATGCGATGAACAATATTTGTATTTGTTTCCGTTATGTCTGATGCATTGAATGTTATAGATGAGAAAATCAAAGTATCTAAGATAACTTTTTGCTTTGTTTTTAATATGAATCATTTTCTGCCTTTTATTTCATGTGTCAGGGTTTTACGGGTTAAATCTTGTTTTAACGCAGTGCTGAAAACTCGACTTAACAGATTCAAAATGACTTGCAGCAACACCAATTGAAAATCCAAATTAAACTGTAGCATCAATTTCTTTCAATAATTTACAAATATACTCTGGACCCAAAGTAACAGATTTTCTACAGTTTTAGGTTTTATAAAATGATTCTTCAATCACACTTAGAATGACCCTGAAGCCAACACTGTATTCTAATATAATCATCTTTCTCTACTTATTTTTTTACTTTTTTAAATATCGTCAAAGTTGTTTATCTTTCCAATGTTAAAGGCCCTGGCAACCCACAGACATAAATATATGACATTAATGTTGGGTTTCTCTATAAGCTGTTTACATTTATCCTACTAAAAATAAATGTTCATCAATATTATAAAATGTAGTCTAAAAAAACTGCTTTTTTGCTGTCCAGAACATTTTGCATGGAGGTGTGGGCGTGGCCAACAACGTTCTGTAAGGGAACGTTCTGTCAGTCATGGCGCTGAGCAGGTTAAGCCCAGTTCAGACCAAAGATTCACCACACAACGAGACGAAAACTTGAAAATGTTGCAAATGCTCACAACGAGCCTGACTGGCAGTTCACACTGCTGCACCAGCTGCGCTCAGGCGGGGCTTTGAGTGTAGGCTCAGGTGCAAAGAGACAGTCTGTATCTCTTGCGCGGCACCAGAGAGATTGTATAGATTTGTTTTTTAGAACGTGTAACGTCCCAAGACAGAGACGTAAGCCAACGTTCGAATCAGAAATTTTCTAATGGCCGTCTCAATGCATTTTAGAACGGAGATCCATCGCGTGATGTCCCAAGACATAGCTCTAAAGGTGCGAACACACTACACGCGTTACCCGCGTAAGATTTACGTGCGTAACGCAGCTCAAATGTTGCTTGATCATTTTGTGTCAAAAATGGTTCTACGCGCGTAACGTGCCTAGTCTCCCTCCCGATATTGTATTTCCCCTAATCTACCATGGCTGCGATCAGACCCGACCCGGCACAACAGCGTGCATGTCCGCACAAAAAAAACAACAACACGGCCAACAACTGTGCCAAAAGACAAACTGAACAGCACAAATAGCCTAGCATTAAAACAGCATTGCATATTCACGGCTACATAACAAACACAGTTACAGCAGCATCGGTGCACGGCGGCACAACATAAAGGCAAGTATCCAACATTACCCTACCTGGCTGTGACAGGGGACCGTGGCTGGCGTAGATCAACACCGGTGCTTCGCTGTACTTGTTGTGAAAGTCCCCCGGACATAGCCGTCATGTTTGGGTTCATAATATCAGGCGCTAACTTGTTCTAACTAATGCTATACGGCGCTAACTTGTTTTATCGGCTAAAGCACAGCTGCACATATTCACTGAATTAACCAGGAAGTCCATTCTCCTGGTTTACTCTCCCCACGTCTTCTATTCCCGAGCTGCTTTCATACAGCACCGGCCGCCCGCAATACATTTTCCTCCTCGGTGTCTCTCATCAGCCTCTGTGTACAGTACACTGTTCTCCGACCGTGCCAATGTATGTAACGTCGGGTCAAGCCCAACGCTGATTGGCCAACGCGGCTAATCGTCACGCGTAAGAGCGTAAAAAGTTAAATTTTCAGTTTTTTTTTCATTCTCATTAGAAACTGTTATTTAGATATTATTATAATCACTTTCACTTTCTCGTTAACCAACAGGTTACACATTGTTGCTTCATCTTCATTGGAGTGATTTTTTAGAATGTTTGAATTTTACATTACTTCATCTTATTTCTATATCCTCTCACTTCTGAAGGTTTTAAGCTGTTTTTGCATTGTAGTAAATATTGGACTGAATAAATAAAATACATTTCAGCTTTGTTTCTGTAGAACAGATAAAACAGACCCACATCTGTATTTCACTTATTATTATCAGAGTTATTAAGGCATCAAATCAAAAAAAAATTATTTGTATAGCCCAATATCACAAATAGACAATAGCCTCAGTGGGCTTTACATTCCATACAATATGACAATATGACATCCTGCCCTTACACCCTTAGCTCGGCTGAGAAAAAACTCCCAGTAAAAAAAACCTTTACCGGGATTAAAAAAATTGAGAAATCTCAGGGAGTGTCGACAGAGTAAGGGATCCCTCTCCCAGGACGGACATACTGCAATAGATCAGTCAAGTAGAGAAAAATCACGAAGGAATTTGATCATTGACCAGATGTTTACATGGTAACAGTAAAGTAAAGTGTGAATAGTGTGGATGCAGGAGGACTTCAGATGCTGCCAGTGGGGGGACCGAATTCACACCGTCTCATCACCACCAGGGAAAACTGGAAGAGGACAAACAGACAACCAATGAGCTAAGCAAAAATGAATTTAAAGATTGAACGAGCATGCGAGTAGAAAGAGTACTATCCTGCTGGACGGTGACTTAAGAATGTCATTGCCAATGACTGCTGCTGTAATTGTTAATCTGCATATGACATTATTAATGTTAGGTTACATGAATACAGTCAACACAATATGACATGTAGTTGACAGAATATATTAGGTTTGTATCTCTAAACATTTGATCTGTGAATGTGTTGTGTAAGAAATGCAGAGCCCTGTTTTCATATAGAATTCCTCCTATCAATAAGGATACAAAGATTCTGTGGTTGACCCTCATTCATCCAATAATATGAAGAGTAAACCAAATGTCAAGATTTGCCCAACTGTGGAACAATTGGGACAGTTAGGAGTGCTGCTATTTTAGAATATATTAGAATTACATGAATACAATCAGCAACACCTATTATCCACATTATTTATTCTAAGGGTATGACAAATATTTCAAGTACTCTATGTATCTTTGCATACTGTTTTTTTGTCTGTGAATTTTTACAATTACATATAGAAGTGAATATAATAAATATTTTTATTTTTTTTTACTATGGAAAAGGGGTAGGATTAAATAAGTGTATACTTCTTCTTGCTCCTTTTCAGGCTTATCACATCAATACAGATAATTTGTTTTGTTTTTTTTTCTTTTTGTGAAGTAATTTAAACATACATTTTGTTTATTTTTATGCTTTTCATTTAGTTTTGTATTGTTTTTGATATGTCTGAAAGAAAGAAAGAAAGAAAGAAAGAAAGAAAGAAAGAAAGAAAGAAAGAAAGAAAGAAAGAAAGAAAGAAAGAAAGAAAGAAAGAAACTAATGATATGAACCAACAATCTCAACTTCTAAAGCAGTTGCATAAAATAAACTTTCCAAGATAAACTTTCCATAATAATTCTTAGCACTATTCTGAAGGTTATTACAGAATGATTTGCTCATATGTTGTTCATTGTCTCATTTATGGGAATTGTTTTCTTAAAATCATGTTTTCATGACCTGTAAGCCCTGGACTTTATTTTTTTATTTATGGAAGGAAAAATCCAAAATGTTTTCACTGAAAACTTTGGACATGGATAGGTTGTTTAAAACATCTAGATGTTTGGTTTTTCAAGAGATGCATATTTATTTACCCATAATTACTGAGATATTGCCACATTTGCGTGGGCCTATTTGTTAAAACATTCTGGGGAAAATACAGTAGCAAAAAGATTAGCTCATATGTCAGTAATCAATTGGCAAAGTTTCATGAAATCTAGAAGATATAAGAAAAACATTATATCCCATTCAACTGCAGTGTCTCGACTTTGACCAGTGGGTGGCAGTAATGGCCTCAGCTGCGTCTACACTGCCGGAAGTCTATATGAAGGAGAAGAAGAATCTGCCTATGAGCTGCGCATGCGCGGTATTTTCTCACAACATTGGAAGATTCAGCAGACAACACAAGCCTCTTCGCCGTCTCATCTTTATTTATCAGGTTGGTAATGTTGCTAAACATCAACGTGATTTTTGCAGTTTGTTAATGAATGTTGAGAGATCGTTTCAGTTTAAGGTCATATAGTGAAATGAGCGGAGTTTGTCTTACTTTCACTGAAGTGTAGCTGCAAAGAAACAAACATGGCGGCGACTCCCGCGTTTACCGTTTATTGTTATGGCCCTTTACCGCTACATTGTACCGTCAACTCGCCTCTGGTACAGGTAATGTTGTATAGGTCGATTTTATCACAAGATGGTGGTCGTTATTTTGCTTTCTTCTTTCAAACTTCCAGCAGGACATGTAGCCTACAGTATTAGCCTCAGCTTGCCTTACACACAGCAGAGTCTCAGAGCTACACCGCCCATATCTGGCGTGAACTTTTACTAAAGGCTCCTGCTCTTTTATACGTAATCACTAAACCGTGTCGCCAAGGTTCTTATCTGTATGTTCTGAGTTTGTCTTTTATTTTGTCTTTTGTGCGTGAGTGGAAATCAAATATGTCCATGTTCAGGTCCAAACTTTTCCGTTTACTTAACATCTGTTTGCATCACTGTTCCTGCGGTGGACATGGGGATATTAAAACAGTCTTCAGTGTCAGTAAACCATAACCGACAGTGTGAGCTAAAGAATAAAAAGTAACAAGCAGGCATATGCTGGACTGAAACTTACTGTTCTAAAAACATATTGTTAATTCATCTATCATATTAGTGTAGTCAAGGGTGGACTACTAAGCCCCATTTGTTTGATCAGTAAAGTATCTTCTGTGTTCATCATGTAGGCTCAAATAAAATGTAGGAAATATTCTTTTCAATTGCAGTATTTCAAGTCACTGTTTTTGGTCCCTCCCCCGATTAACGTCTACTTGTGTTTTGAGGCGTGTTGCAGCTCATCTCAGGGGCTGTTTACACTGTGAAAACGTGACAGTTTTCACAGTGTTAGTTTAAAAAAAAAAAAACCCCGTTCAGACACAATTTATCTGACATCTTCACCCGTGCACATGTTTTCAGAGGAAACAGGACGAAATCGATGTAGTAAGCATGCCAGGCCAGCAGTTGGCGGTACAAGGTAGTAGTAGATAGCTTTTCCGGTACAATTTGATGCATAAAACCTTACTGAAACCGAAAATTAATGCCACTAACGTTCATAAAGCGGTTGGTGTAAGCTTGGGGTTACAAATATTGTAAATAACAAGCTTTCTGTCCTCTTATTTCACCGCATTGAACTCGTGAAAACAGAAGACATGCTGATAGTGAAGGGGCTTTGTGAGCGGCTACTTTTCCTGTTAGGTGTACTTCAAAATAAAAGTCAACTCACGTTTGTCCGGTGAAATGCTGTTAATGTTTAACCAGTGAAATGCTTTTACTGTGAAGCCGTAGCCTTAATGCTCCTTTTGTTGAACAGTAACTTAACCGCTGCGCGCTGAACTATGGATAGTGTTTTTTAATGTAGAGAGAGCCGTGTACACAAGTTCATTTTGCTAGAAAAAGCGGCAGAGCACAAATCTTTCCCCAGACAAAGTGGCGGGTGCATGGTATCAATAACTTACTAATAGACTACAGACTAAATTGGCGAGTGTTATAGGCCTATTTAAGCCCTGCACGTTATGTTGTCTTCTAACTTTATAACTTGCGTGTGGGTATTGACAGCACATGTTATAGACTATACATACGTGAAGTGGAGCCGTGACGTCAGCGTTACCAGGGGAAATGGTTTTGGTGTTTACAAGAAACCAAAACTGTTGTTTCCCAAAAAATCCTCCCTGGGAGGTGATCTCAAAAACCTGCGGTTTCATGCCTGCGTTTGCTGTTTTCCTGTAAATGATATAGTGCAACCGCGGGAATTTTTCCGCGTTTGCACCATTTCGTGTTGTCGTGTAAAGTGCCCCTCAGACGAGCCTATTGTCTTCCTCCTTACCTTGTTAACATATCAAAACCAACTACTTAGTTAGAGCTCACTCAAAGCACAAATAAACAACTGCACTTTAGAAAAACAAGCCCAAGATACGCGTCCCCCAGACGTACTAAGTAAAAGTAACTTGTTTATTTCAAATTTATGGCGAATGGCTGATAGGGCTCTTCTCTCTCAACATTTACAAAAGTGGATTCAGCAGCACTGGCTGTCACAATGGACTAGAGAATCCTCCTTTGCAGTGAGTGAGTGTTGCTGTTGGTAGTAGCCTCTGTAGTTGATTCTGTAATGTTAAAGGTTTGTTCCCCCTGCAACACTGCTGATCACTGAATGATGTTGATGGTTGATTTAAGAACGTTGCTCACTACCTAGCAGCACATGCTATCAAACAGAGCTAGCACACTAGTTGGTTTAGCTTACATTAGCTAATCATTGTCACCTTTCTTTATAGGTCTGTGGTCTGACCAAACGTCTGTGAGTTTGACACACAAACACCGTCTCTGGTTACTATCTGCTGCCACCGAGGAAGAAGCATGAGTTCTCCACAAACGGTGACTATACAGTTTATGTTACTATGGTGTTAGTATGACGTTTCTTCTGTTTTTAGTCTGTTAAAATTATTTCTTTATGGTTGGAGTTGTTCCTCAGCCTCTCAGGTCCAAGGACAAAGGGTGTCGTATTACTGTCTGTACGGAGCGTAAACCCACTGTCGCATATTACTGTCTGTCTGCGATATCGGGCTATTTAAATACAACTGAATAGATAAGAGTTATTTCTGCTGAAACTGAATCAAAACGTGTGTTTTTGGAGCGACCTTTGAACGAGTTGACGAGCAGTTCACGCTACACAACTGTCTGCCTTGTAATGGCGTCTTGCGAGCGTCGCTGTGGTTTGCAGACTACGTGACTGATCGGTTACAGGGGGGCACACGTTACAATATCTTTGACCAGGATGCACCGCGGTGAACTCAGTGTGAAGTTGGACATTAATATTCAACAAACAATCACCAATGTCTCATTTTTAATCCCCCTCGCAGTAGGCTGCAGGCGGACGACTAGCAGGGTTGCCAGATCTCGCTAGAGAAACAAGCAACTGGGCTTATGAAAACAAGCTCAAATAAACTCATATCAATGATCATATCTACAAAAACAGAGCTGATCATTTAATATGACTTGATTAATTTTGTATTTCAACCATTCCAAAAATACTGCAACTTGCAACATTTCTCTTTTTACATCTAATAAAGTAGAACTAAAACCATCTATAGCCAACAAAAACATCATGTACAGTACAGGGTCTCTACTAGAAAAACATTGGAGCCGGTGTTACGCCAAAAACTGTGACCTGCCAGAATGTGTGACCCTAGAAGGTGCTGTTCTTATTAATTAACCCAGTCTCATAGTTAAATATAGGCTATGTAAAAACGTTGGTCAATGCGCAAATTGTAGAAGTTTCTCAACATTGGCACTGAAATGGTCAGATTGTTAATTTTTTTTAAAGGTGAATAACAAACCCAGTTACCCATCGCAGTGAAATGTGTAGGCTATACTTTTTCCATTGTTCAATCATTTAAATTGGAAGCAAAAAACCTGAATAATCTCTGATTGTAGGGCTGTTTTTGTAAAACTACTATGTTTGAGCTGTGGACCAACATAAGTATTAAAACATTTCACTGTGAGACTGGGTCGTTATATGCCTACAGTCTGTTGAAATCAGTTAAGAAATAAGAACAGCGCCCTCTAGGGTCACACATTCTGGCAGGTCACAGCTTTCGGCGCAACATCGGTCATGTGACCTGGAAGGTTTAATTTTAACGGTCAAATTGGAAAAAATGCGGTCAGATATTGTCTGTGTTTATTGCAATTAAAACAATTAATAGACAGGCTTTATAAAGAATGATGTCATCAAAGCATGTAGATTCATAGCCTGCTGTTTTTTATGTTGGCAGGTGGAGGACAGAACAATTAAATATTTCATTATAAAGTGCTGACTTGCAACAAAAATAATTTCGGTAGGCCATGCAAGGCAAAAGTAATAATAGCCCAAAACAATACAAAGTACAGTAAAACAAACAGGTGCATAACATAAGAAAATGCTGACTGTAATGAAAATAATAACATTTAAATAATTAAGCTATAAACAGTATAACAAAGACGTACCTTATCATATGGTGACACATCTTATCATGCAAACATTAGGCAACAATTCAGTATCAAAATGAAAGCAAGAAGTTCATCAATAATATTACCACAAAGGAAGCAACATTTATTGTTTATTCTTTTTATGAACTCTAACTAAAAATGAATCTTTATGAGCGGTATTCTTGCCCAGTTTGCTATTTTTGCACTTAACATATCATCTTTAGATATAAGTTGTAGGCATTGAATTCTTAATAAAGGCAGGAAACTACTGGGTAAATTGTGTTTAACATATTTAAAGGTTCCCCTAGACCAGGGGTTCTCAACCTTTTTTGGGCCAGTGCCCCCCTGTCCATTATCCAGGTGCCATACTTCCCCCATCGAATAAAATGCAGGTTGTTTGTCTTTCCTGAATATTAATGTTAATTATTATTATTTCAGTGATTCTTGAGAAGTGGGACAAAACAGGGTGCAATGTTGAAAAAATACAAACACTGTTTCGGCAAATTAAATTACATGTATGTATCCAACATATATTAAGCTACTGAGCTAAGCTTTGACACAACCTCCCAGCTTTTTTTTTTTTACCTTCATTGGCCTATCACCACCGTCAGATGTCAACTCTGTCAGATTTCCTGTCTGACGGTGTTGACATTTAACGTTTCTTAAACATAACAAATAGAACTTATCTAGTAGCAATTTGTTTTTTCTGTTGATGTTAGGTGCTAGTATGAACTACTTCAGGAAAATAGAATTATCAAAACATTTCAAATAACTTCTTCAGAAATTGTAAGTCGGTGTTGACATATCATGGTTGTGATACAGGACTTTCAAGATTCGGAATGTAAACTATTCTAAAACTACAACACTTATCAGAGCCTGTCTTACTCTAATGTAATCTGCAGAGGTAGAATTTGACAAGAGGTCCTTCAAAGTGACAGCTGCCCCTTATTTTGCCCATAGATAGTAAATAATATGGATGTAGAATCCTGGCTGACCTCAGTTATTCACACGGCATCCAATAATCCTGGTTTGTGCGCGTCGCCATTTTGTGAGATTTTTACTCCGCCTCACGTCGGGGGGAGGGAGATATCTGACGTATTCCTCCGAGGCAAAGTGAGGGACAACGGGCGGAGAGCTGTCACTCAAGAGATCGCGCCAATACATTTTAACCTCAAACTGTGCATGCACTGTCTAAGCCGTGATAGTAAACATCAAAGATGGCTGCGGATATGTTGTTTGAGTTGGCTTTGGCCTTAACCCTTTACGATTTGGAAGACGGCACTCACATCTTTCATTAGCAAGTAAGAGGAATGTTCTGTTTTGCCGACCGACCACAGCAAAAGTTTAATCTAAAAAGTTACCCTGCTGTTTGCTAAACGAACGGGGCTTAATACGTCACCTTGTTCATTGCTCTGATTGGTTGTAGTGCTATCCAATTGCGTGCAGTGGCATTTGAAATGCACACGTTTTAAGGATAAATGCATCAATCTGGTGCACTTTGAGAGAAAAATTAAGAGGCTAAATTTGATGATTGTTGCTCTGTAAACAATGCTGTCTTGTCTAGTAGTATTTCTGGAATAATTTGGAGACACTCAAATATAAAGAAGTGTGTTCTGTGTGACCTGTGTAGTTTGATAACATTGGGTCACAATGTGGAAGCTGTTGTAAAAACATCCATTTGTTTTTATTAAAATATGAGCCCAATTTATTATTATTTTTAGAAAATTCAATAATATGTCTGCATGAAGCTATTGAAGGTATTTCTCAATAAGTTTCCTTCTTGGCTTCCTCCGATGCAAACAGTCTATGGATGCAGTGCGTGAACCGCATTGAAGTTAGGTTTAAGTTGGAAATAGGATAGACGTCAGCGGCGTCATCTGACTTTGAGTTTCACACTCAACTTAAAACTAACTTTGCCGCGGTCATTCGGCGTGCTGAGGACACTTCAGGGCATTTATTGTGCAGTGTAGAAGTCCTGTCAAGGAGAGACCTTATGGTTCCAAAACATAAAATGAGCAGCTTGTGTCACTGCCAACTCGCTGCTGACTTGCATAAGACATCAGCAGTGTCTGCTTGAAGCAGCGCTGCAGCAGTGAACCGCTGCTGCTCTACAGAGGCAGTCGCAGACATGTGGCCCGGGACTGGGGCACACACACACACACACAGGCAAAATAAACCCCCTCCAAATCACATCTCTGCCTCACTCATACTCTGTCTTTGTATTTCTGTCTGTCTATCGCAACAGAAACAAAAAGGAACAAAGAAACCTAAACCTCACCGCTGTCAACACTGTAAGAAAGAGTTCAGGTCGAGGTCGGCCTTAATGATTCATCAGAGGATCCACACCGGAGAGAAGCCGTTCAGCTGTGACCAATGTGGTAAAACATTCACTCAATCTGGAACCCTCAAAGCCCACCAACGTATTCACACTGAAGAGAAGCCGTTCAGCTGTGACCAATGTGGCGAAACATTCACTCAATCAGGACACCTCAAAGTTCACCAACGTATTCACACTGGAGAGAAGCCGTACAGCTGTGACCAATGTGGCGAAACATTCACTCGAGCAGGATCCCTCATAGTCCACCAACGTATTCACACTGGAGAGAAGCCGTTCAGCTGTGAGGACTGTGGCCAGAGTTTCACCCACAGTAGTTCTTACAATAAACACAGAAACATCCACACAAAGGAAAAAATCTTCCCTTGTCAGCATTGTGCGAAAGTCTTCAGTTCCTCCAGCGCACAGTGGCAACATGAGCTAATCCACACTGGAGTCAAACCACACCAATGTCAACACTGTGACAAACGGTTCTACTCATCGTCTAATCTCTCCCGGCATGAGCAAATCCACACAGGACACAAACCGTACTGTTGCGACAAATGTTTGAAAAGCTTCACCCAAAACTCCACCCTGAAGAGGCACAAGTGTGTTTAAACCTGGACCGATCAGACCATGATGTGTGAACTCCTCTGTGCATTTCATTTGATTTAAGAACTCACTGAAGAAACACAGGATCACATCTGATTCATGAATTTCTGACATTTTGTGAATTTTAACTGTATATTGTTCAGAATCATGGCAGTCCAAAATCACTGCCTACATTTAGGGGTTATACACTAATATAAACATACCTGTGAATATTATATTCCATTTCTACCAAGTCTGTCCTGAAAAATGACAATACATTCTACACACTGCTCCTTGAAAAGGCGAAATAAAAGATTGGAAAAAGATCCCCATTTGAAAAAAAGAAACAAAACGATTGAAATTATTCCAAATGCAATCAACAATATTTGTATTTGTTTCTATTGTCTGATGCATTGAATGTAGCTAAGATATGTATGATGTAAACTTTTTGTTTTATTTAAATATGAATCATTTGCTGCCTTTTATTTCATGTGGTGTGGTTTAAAGGGTTAAATCTTGTGTTCACACAGAGGGGAGAACTTAACAGATTCAAAATGACTTGCAGCAACACCAATTGAAAACTCAAATTAAACTGTAGCATCAATTCTTTCAATAATTTACAAATGTCGCTCTTAAGTAAGGTCACAGAGATCAGCATGGTTTGATATGATTTAAAGGGGACATATTATGCAAAAACCTGGGTTCAAATGTGTATTTCCGAGGTCTACTAGAAAAGGTTTTAATGGTCTATTGTACAAAAAGCCCATTAGTTTTCTACCAATGCCCATTTCTTCATTGCCTTTTCAGGCCTTTTTTGGCCTCTCCCTAAAAAAATTGGTTTTGACATCTACCCCCCTCCTAGTCTGCTCTGACTGGTCAGATCTACATGGGCGTGCATGCACCGCCCTGCTCATTTACTCTATACCTACCTATACGGGCATGGCACACGCCCAGCTGTCAGTTTTGTTTACTTTTGGCCAATGCAGCATGGAGATCGATGTTACCATGTTGAGCTTCATTTCTACAGCAAATGTCAGCACACTTACCACTTCTAAACCAAAAGCTTTACAACTGAACCTGGTCAGGCAGGAGTCTGAGTTGAAAACTGAAAATTGCATCAAGATTTCTGGTTTCCCTGACATTATCCTCAGGTAAATACAGTTTAAATATGTCACTGTCAATAACAGAATATGAGCTAAGTATTTATGCAAAAACCTCCTAACTTGTAACATACAACGTTTTATGTATGTCTCTACAGGTTAAACTGGGAAATGATCTACAACCCAGTGGAGTGAAAAAGCTTTGGTTGTGAAGCCATGCTGAGGTAACATGTAAACATGTACAGTAACTAGGCAGGAAAGGAATGTATCATGTCAAGATTCACTGGAAAGGCATCTTTTGTAGAAAAAATAAAATTTGAAATAATTAGTCAGAGCTGCGAATTATCACAATTATCTGACACCCTTTCTGTAACTGCCGCACATTGGCAGTTTGTTTTAATTAGTAAACTCCGATTTTTTGTTCCTACCTGTGACAATGCTATTGGGGCGGAACTAATTGCCGCTGGCATATGTTCCGATACTGCACTTTAGGTGACGGACATTGCCAAACAATATGAACGAAGCAGCACCCGTTTTTATATGTTACAAGTTAAAATAAAGCTAAAAGCACAAGGAAGAAGAACGCATTAAAAGGACAAGAATCAAGACTCCCTCCCTAAGTAGTATAGCAGTGGACGAGGTTTGTTTACCATTTATCTATTTGATTGAAGAATGTATACCGCACATTTGCCATTGTAAATTGTATTTGTTTATTTGATTTCTTTTTCTCTTTTAAAACCCAGTTCTCACGGGTTGATTCGACGTGGAAATAAAAACCCTGTTTTTAACAAAAGACCTCTGCCTCGCGTGAAACTACTTGGGAGCTACAGTGAGAACTCAACTGCTCTGCATGAGTAGCTGAGGAAGACGCAACCAGACGGCAGCGGCCACCTCCGTGCCGCATGTGTATCTTCTACCACCGTCAACGCAGCAACGCAAGAAGAGCAAGCCCACCGGACGGTTAAGGTGCACTTAGCGTGAGCTTTGCTGCAACTAGTGTGCACTCAAGTGCTTTGCACAAGAGACTGAAACTTTATTTTTTCATACAACAAGCTGACTTAATTGAAGTGCATTTATACTCGCATTGTGTTGATATCTATATTTGTTATACTATCTATGGTTGATATTGAGATTGTGTATATTGGTGGTTATACTGTAAAAATTCTGTTCAACCAATAACACTAAATTAAGAGAACTGTATTACTGTGAATTGAAAGGTGTATTGCTGTTACTTAGCAAGTGGTTAAGGTGTCTGTAGCTTACCTTTGCAAGAGGCAATATATATTTGTGTTTATTTTCACTTTGAGTGATATAAGTTATAGCTGTAAACAAATACCTCAAAAATATTGTAAGCTACCCTGAACCCAACTTTACTACTAAGCTAAAGATAATATTGGATTTAAACCAAACTAAAATAACCTACTAAAATGTCAGAGTTTGAGCTAGCCCCTGAGATTGATGAAGAAGGTGTCAGTGATGATGACATGAAGCAGCACCGCACAGAAGCACAACCACAAACTACCGAAGGCACCAAAGCTGATAACCCCACTAGCTCACAAGAGCCACAAAGAGGCCAAAGAGTTCGTAAATTGACGGAAAAGGGCCAAGCACTGCACAATGAGCAAGTAAGAAAGGTTGTACATCGATTCAGCCTGAGCTACGAGAAGTGGAAGACTATCATTAAGGACGCCAAAGGTACGTTGAGTGGTCAATGCTCAAACGATCTGCAGCATGAACACATCAATAAGGTCAGCAATGCTTCAAATAATCTAAATGATGTTTATGAAGAGTTAAGACACATCAACATTCCAGACCAAGACACACGTCGCAGAGTAGACACCTGTGAAGCAGTAACAAAGAAGATAATCGAAACCGCAATAGGTTATCTAAGAACTGAAAAGGGTGAATGTCAAGTGGATGAAGAACAAGCTGTTAAAGAAAGAGGATCTGTGAGCAAATCTGCAGCCGCAGATATAATAAGCATTAAATCTCACCGCAGCAAGTTCTCTGCTAAAAGCTCTCAATGCAGCTCAAAAAACATGTCCAGATGTTCAAGTCAGTCTTCTTCACAGAGGCAACACGCTGCTGCTGAAGCTGCTGCCAATGAAGCCGAACTGCAAGTTCTGCTCGAAAAAGAACAACATATCGAAGAACTTGAAAAACTTGAAGCTGGAGAATCAGAGAGGAAGAAGGTTCTAGAGGCCAAGCGCAGGCAAATAGAGCGAATGGATACAATAATGAAGCTAAAGGCTGCCAAGGCACGACTGCAAGTATATGATCAGAATGAAGGCTCGGATGAAGAAATCGACGCGCTGCTCCATCAACATGTCTCGTTGAAGGAGGAAAAGAAGGAGGTCAAACAGGAAATTAACCTGTCAAAGTCCCACCCTCAGCCACAAGCTATGCCACGTCTGAACCAAGAAGGTACCACAGCCGCCCTCATGAAAGTGTTCGCAGACTCCATCAGTGCGAGTCGTCTTCCTATACCTGAACCATCAACATTCAACGGCGATCCACTTAGATTCAACGATTGGAAGGTTTCATTTAAGACACTGATTGACCGGAAAACCATACCGGGTGATGAGAAGATATATTACCTGCGAAGGTATGTGGGTGGAGTTGCAAAAAAGGCCATAGAGAGTTACTTCATTCTAGGCACAGAGTCCGCCTATCATGCAGCATGGACCATCTTAGAAGAGAGATATGGCAATCCATTCCTCATCGCCAAAGCCTTCAGAGACAAGCTAGATTCATGGCCCAAGATCAGCTCAAAAGGTAGCTTTGAACTTCAAGAATTTGCTGACTTCCTCCGCAGCTGTGAGGCCGCCATGTCTCAGATTCAGAGTCTTGAGATACTCAATGACTGCAACGAGAATCAGAAGATGCTTGCTAAACTTCCAGACTGGCTGACCTCAAGATGGAATAGGAAAGTCATGGAAGAGGAAGAACAAAATCGGAGGTTCCCAAGCTTCAGCCAATTCGTCAAGTACATCACACGTGAAGCAAAAATTGCATGCAACCCGATATCATCCCTCAACGCTCTAAAACCAGTTGAAAATGAGAAGAGCAAGGTTCCAAGGAACAGAAGTCCTAGCGCAAATGTTTTTGCAACAAACTCGGACGAAACGGTCACAAACTGTGTGTTCTGTGAGACGGCAGGTCACAGTCTTCACAATTGTTATAAATTCATGGATGAAACCGTCTCCGACCGTGTCAAGTTTGTGCAAGAAAAGAGGTTGTGCTATGGCTGTCTGAAGTCTGGCCACCGCTCAAAGGACTGCGAAAACAGAATGACCTGCAAAACCTGTAAGAAAAGGCACCCAACTTGCCTCCACGATGATCGCACCCAGGAAGGAAGGATGTTAACAAGGCCTGAAGGAGTAAGAGACTGTGACTATACTGAACACTCTCAAGATATGGCAACAAGACCCTCACATGAGGCTACATCCAACAGAGTAATCCAGCATGTCAAAGACACTCATACGTCCACCATCATCCCAGTGTGGGTGTCCGCCACAAGTGAGCCTCATCGTGAAGTTCTGGTGTATGCACTTCTAGATACACAGAGTGACACAACCTTTCTCCTGGAAGACACGGCAAAGGCTCTAGGCACGAAGAGCGAACCAGTTCAACTAAAACTCTCAACAATGGCTTCAAGAAACACTGTTGTGTCCTGTAGGAAACTGACTGGCCTGCAAGTAAGAGGAATGTATTCCAACAAGATAATTCCCCTGCCAGTGACCTATACAAGAGAATTCATAACTGCAAACAGAGATCATATTCCCTCACCAGAGACGGCAAAAGCATGGCCACATCTCGAACACATTGCAGATAAGATTGCTCAGCACCAAAGCTGCGACGTCGGCTTGCTAATTGGCTACAACTGTCCTCAAGCTCTCGTCCCAAGACATGTTGTTCCTGGTGAAGAAAATCAGCCCTTTGCACTGAGACCAGACTTGGGCTGGAGTGTAGTTGGCTTCGGCAACCAATGTCTAGATAATGGAGAAGCAATTGGAGTGAGTCACCAGGTCATCGTGAAGCAAGTGATACCAGGTAATCCATCGTCCCTAAACCTCACAAGTGAAGTGCACCATGTCTGTAGAACACAGATCAAGGAAGAAGTCTCACCTGCAGTCATCAAGGTGCCGGATCCTGACCTTGTTAAAGGAGCTTCAGAGGACGGCAACATGTCTCAAGAAGATATCCCACTCCTCTCAAGGAAGGGAAAAGGCATCGGACTCGAGGAAGATGATCACTCTGAAATGCCACTAACGTTCAAGAAAGACAGATCTAACTTACCAGAAACCAAGAGATGTGCTGTCCGCCGTCTTGGATGCCTAGAAAGGAAGCTGAAAAGAAAGAACAAGTCAACATTGGCCGAGAGCCCAGAAATGCCTGCTGTGTCCCTCCAAACCACCTCAAGTGACACGCCCAAAAGGAAAAGGACGTTGTACAGTGAAGAAAAAATTGAGCGAAAGGTGGGAGAAGATACAGGATACTCAGAGCTGACATCCAACAGAAAGAAAGCAAAGAAGAAAAGAGACAGTTCTCGTGAAGAGCATATGGTCGAAGGAATCACTACGACAAGTAAGTCGGAGGGCATTGACGAGGAGGAAACACCAGTGGAAGTTAGCTAAGATCATCGAAGTTTATCCTGGGAAGGATGAGAGAGTAAGGAAGCTCAAGCTGCTCATTGGTGACTCAACTCTGGATGGAATGGGAAGGCGCACCTCCAAGCCGGTTCACCTCGAAAGACCCATTCATAAGACAGTCACACTGTTGGAAGCAGACTGAAGACCTCGGGGTGCTAAGCTCACTCTGTTCATTAGTTACCTAAAATTAGATGGCACTTTAATTGATGGTTTATGTGAAGTATATGTCCTTCGGACGTTTAAGTAATCACAGGTGATTGGTGGGAGTGTAACTGCCGCACATTGGCAGTTTGTTTTAATTAGTAAACTCCGATTTTTTGTTCCTACCTGTGACAATGCTATTGGGGCGGAACTAATTGCCGCTGGCATATGTTCCGATACTGCACTTTAGGTGACGGACATTGCCAAACAATATGAACGAAGCAGCACCCGTTTTTATATGTTACAAGTTAAAATAAAGCTAAAAGCACAAGGAAGAAGAACGCATTAAAAGGACAAGAATCAAGACTCCCTCCCTAAGTAGTATAGCAGTGGACGAGGTTTGTTTACCATTTATCTATTTGATTGAAGAATGTATACCGCACATTTGCCATTGTAAATTGTATTTGTTTATTTGATTTCTTTTTCTCTTTTAAAACCCAGTTCTCACGGGTTGATTCGTATGGAAGTAAATGAGTGTCATCGGATTTTGAAAATAAAAAGCCATTGAATTGTAAGCACTGAATATTTATGCATTGAAATAACGTATCTGAATGGTTTGCCTCTGAATTTAACTCATTACATTTTAAACAACTAATTTTCACCTTTATTTTATAATGTTCTCAAATTCAAAATCAAATATTCAACGTTAAAAAATTCAACGTGCGAAATTCAACTGCAAAATCCCATGTATGACATTCAGAGTAAAATTTTGGGGACCCAAGGAAGAGCAATCGATCATAGATGCTAGATCGCGTTCAACAAAGAGAGCAAGTGGGAATATTAGCTTGTTGCCTTGGATACCCCTGACTGATGCAGGAAGGCAAATCAGGTTTTAGCCATGTCAAACGGCAACGCAAGTAACGATGGTGCTTGGGTGAGTACAAACATGTTTCTATATATATGCTAGCCATTATATTCTTCCCTATATAGAAACATGTTTGTACTCACCCAAGCACCATTGTTACTTGTGTTGCCGTTTGACATGGCTAAAACCTGATTTGCCTTCCTGCATCAGTCAGGGGTATCCAAGGCAACAAGCTAATATTCCCACTTGCTCTCTTTGTTGAACGCGATCTAGCATCTATGATCGATTGCTCTTCCTTGGGTCCCCAAAGTTTTACTCTGAATTTCATACATGGGATTTTGCAGTTGAATTTGGCACGTTGAATTTTTTAACGTTGAATATTTGATTTTGAATTTGAGAACATTATAAAATAAAGGTGAAAATTAGTTGTTTAAAATGTAATGAGTTAAATTCAGAGGCAAAAAATTCAGATACATTATTTCAATGCTGCAAAAAATTCAGATACGTTATTTCAATGCATAAATATTCAGTGCTTAAAATTCAATGGCTTTTTATTTTCAAAATCCGATGACACTCATTTACTTCCATAGATTCGACGTGGAAATAAAAACCCTGTTTTTAACAAAAGACCTCTGCCTCGCGTGAAACTACTTGGGAGCTACACTTTCAATATCATTTGTATTGTGATCACTGATTTATAATAAAGTTTTACTGTTAAAAAATGTATTGTGTCGCTAGCTGTCACTGTTTGCTTCGTGTAGTAAAGGATTACTTGAAACTCACATTTTCATAGTCAGAATGTTGGACTAGTTTTCTGACCGATTTACATGCATTGACTTATAGCCTACGTTTTTTTTAATTCAACCCTTTATCTCTCTGAAGATTTCTTATAAAACAGCATCATTACATTTTAAAAAGACCAAAACCATACTTAAAAATAAAGCAGTTTATTCATAGCCAGTGACAGAAAACAGAAGCAAAGCCATAACTTGTATAACTGTCCAGTTGTTGCTGGTGGGCCCCGAAGAAGACCACCTGTCCCACCTAGTTAACACATCCTCCTCTGAAGGAACGAATAGTGTGGTCCGTCAGGTCACTCACATCTGTAAAACATGGCACATTCAATGTTATATCATGTAGACTAGCTGAAATATACATCATACATCTGTAGTTATGGGAAAGCTATAAACTAATGAAAATATATTTTTTCTTCCATTATTAAATAAGATTGGCTACTAATAAATTCAGTATAGCCCTTGCTTAAGAAGCAACGAGTTCTGAGTGATAGGCTACTGTGTGCTTTTTGAAATATAATGGACAGGAAACAAAGAGCAGCAATTTACAGTATTCCTGTCTATTATATTGTACATTATACTGGAGATGTAATAGGCCTACTGCTGCATGTACCACGACTGCTTGCATAACTACACACTGTCAACAACAAATAAATACTATTCAGTTTCCAACACACCATAGTTTCACAGTCTGTTTTTCACACAGGAGCTGTCATGGACAGACTCACAGATCTAAACGTTAGCATAAAGCTAACGGTTAAGCTAGCGGACGCTAACTCTAGCTATATACTACTGTAACCAAGCGTTTTGGCTGTCCCTATACTTCAGTATTATAGGAATAAGGACTCGGAAAACTCCATTCACGGAACGGAACGAGCCACTTTATTGAAGCGCTCCCAACATAAGTCAAAACAACCACATTACAACAACACTTCCGTGTTCCACCTTTTCACAATAAGCGCCTACACAAGAAATAGCGGCATTATCTCGTTTGGCGTTGGTTATTTTAGGAGGGATAAATTAAAGCACATTACACACATTGAACTCATAAACGGACAGATTTGTTTTTAAATAGGACTAGGCTACTTACATTTCCAGAGGAGAGATGGTGTCTCTCAGTCTTCCAGGCACAATCTCCTCCACACTCCAGTATAATGGCAGATCACACTAGATTGCCAACCTTTGCTGGGCATAGCCTAACAACAAATGAAGTAAATCCATTCAGCCCCGGTCTGCTTCGAGGCTGGGGTGTGATGGTTCTATATCTATGGTGATGGTAGCTTGAGGATGAGCTAACACTGCAGCTTGCTTCTGCTCTGTTGTTGCATTAGCAGGTGCAGTTCCAGGTGTGTGTGGTTACCAACGGGGCGTATTGATTTGCCAATCAACTACCAAGTTTCTGATGAGCTTTCCCGTGGGCGTATTTATGATAATGAAAACCGACCGATTTCTTCATCAGTCGGTGTTTTTTGGAAGAAACCTTCAAATCCCCCCTTTTTCGAAATAAGCATCCCTGAAGAAACTGACATAGTTGTCTTTTATAAGCTTGTGTGTGCTGGTAGGGACCCCAATAACCTACAAAGTGTGCACAAGCACCGGCAATGTTTGGTTTTTCATAATATGTCCCCTTTAAATTACACTTTTATTATTCTTGTCATAGTTTTTTTATTTTGAATAATCTGAAATTAAATATTTACAAAAAAAGACTTTTGAAGTAGATGTTCTAGCTTTTTCTCATGGACCCAAAGTAACTGATGTTTTGGTTTTTGAAAAGTTATTCTTTAATCACATTTAGAATGACCCTGAAGCTAACTCTGTATTCTTATATAATCATCTTTCTCTACTTATTTTTTTTTTTACTTTTTAATGTTTGCCTTTTAATATATCGTAAAAGTTGTATCTAATGTTCAAAACCATTTATTTGATTTGTCATTATTTTTAATCAATTTAAAGTTTTGATGTTGTATTTAATAATTTGTTTGTTCATTCTCATTAGAAAGTGGTTTATTTAGATATTTTTATAATCACTCTCACTCTCTTGTTAACCAACAGGTTACACATTGTTGCTTCATCTTTATTGGAGTGATTTTTTTGAATGTTTGAATTCAACATTATTTCATCTTGTTTCCATATCCTCTCACTGCTGAAGGTTTTGAGCTGTTTTTGCATTTTATTAAAGATTGGACTGAATAAATCAAACACATTTCAGCTTTGTTTCTGTAGAACAGATAAAACATACATGTATTTGACATGCATTTTATTATCAGAGTTACAAAGGCATCAGCGCGGCCCACGCTAGACGACTCTACAGTTACACTCTCTCCTGTCCACCCATGTTGTTGTCACTGTCTTTCCATGTTTCCTGGCGGGGTGTGAACTGAAATAACATTTCGTTGTTCTGTAACGCAATGACAAATAAAATCAATCTGAATCAAGTACACCGTAGATACCAGCCACCTCTAGTTTTACTACTTACACCCTTCTGTCTGGTATTGGGGATCAAACTAGAGACCTCATGCTTACTGGCCGGCCCCTCTTTAAGCCGGGAACACACCGCACTGGCCGCGTGGCGAGATTACATACAAAGTCAATGTTTTCTTTAAAACAGAGAGTCGGAAAGCTAGGGCCATGAAAGTCAGGCATCTACTTAACAGGCCAATTGAGTGCTTTGTTCCTGTGGGTGGATGTGTTAAGGGATACATTAGCCCTGACATCACTGAGAGGGCCTTAATTGAAATGGGCCCAGAGGAGTTGCACACATTCATGAGGCAGAATCTTGAGGTGCAGGAGAGAGGGAGGGAGAGAGAAAGGAGGGGGCCAGGCAGAAGTGGGGGAAATGGAAAAGAGGGGGAAATGGACATGACTGAATATGATGGTACTTAATCTGTCGATGTTTTACATTTTGCAATGGAATGCAAGGAGCCTCATGAAAGATACTAATGGGAGCACAGTGGAGGATTTCATGGACAGATATGGGTTGGTGTGTGTGAATGTTGGCAGGCCAACTAGGTTTGAAATTGGTCAGCTGTAAAGAACACTGCAGAGTTTTAGCAGAGGGGGAGGGGTGGAGAGGGAAGTTAGACTGGGAACCAGAGGAGGGTTGAGTAGGGTCATCACAGGAGGATGGGGGGCAGTGGAGTAGCTGGTGATTGGGGGAAGACAATAGAAGTGGTGAATGAGTAGGGGCTGTTGTTTCAAATATGTTGAACACATTGAGTTTGTTGGCCCCTCTCCATGTTGCATTCATCTCTTCTGACTGAAACAAGTCTAAAACATTTGCTCATAGTAGAGTAATACTTTGGTAACATGCTAACAATAAACTGTTCATATCAGTTCGATATTTGGAGTTAAAAATTATCCATGGTGATATTAATTTAATAATAACTTGACAATAGTGAGGTTATATAGGTTGATATTTTCACCATATTATTGGCTACTTTAAGTGCAAATTAGATGAAACTTCATGGAAATCCAATACGTTTTTGGCCATATTATGCTCACATTCTTCCAAGTCTTTTGTTCTAAACATACCCTTTGGTTTTAATGATACTGTAAGAATGATATGTTAATTGCTGCAAACCCTGGACTACTGCTGACATGAAGGCTCTTCTTCAGGACAAACAGAGGGCCTTTAGGTCAGGAAATACAGCTACATGAAGCCTGACTCCCAGCCCATGGGGATCCTAAAGTGGGTCAACGACCTGAAATGTTTCTTCAATAGATTTAATCAGTCTTCCACCCTTCCCCCTGTCCAGTCCCCATTGTCTTCACTCTCTGGATACGGCCCTGTCATCACCTCAACCCACCCCCTTCTCTCACACCTTTCTCCAACTCTGTTATTACTGTTAAACTTCTTGTACAATATCACTGTGTTTATTGTTTTAATAATTATCTAGTACATCAGACCATCCGTTGCTTCACTTTTTATGTTATCCTATTTACCTGACTTATTTGTAGACATTTGTTTCCTTTATTTAAATATTTGAAATAATAACTAACTATAACAAATTAACTTTGTTTCACTTTTCTCTGCTTTACTTTGCAGCACTGGTTCTAAAGTTGCCTTAGAAATGTACATTTTCAAAATGCAGGATGAACAAAGAAATATATGATCTATTAACTAGGACCCAATCATATACAGTCATAGCAACAGGGGGCGGGGTTTAGCGAAGTGGCCGCGAGACTTACTTCGAGATCTCGCAGCTCATTGTGACCGTCTCGTGCTTGAGAGCAGCAGCCACAGAGGAGAGCTGCTGGATCTCATAAAGCAGCAATGGAGGAGGACAACCAGTACCCGGAGCACCGGAGCAAAAACGTCCCCACGAGACAAACAGCAGGCTCGAGCGACGCTCAGGTATGTGCTCATGACATCACACTATTAAATTCCCTCGTGCAACACGTTGATTCTTAGTTGAGGTTTGTTTATTGGCCACGTGGACAGAATGAGCATGAACACGAGTCCAGCCCAGATTGTGGGACAGACAGAGAGCACAGGACTCCTTCATACTCTCTGCTGGAAGTCTCCAACTTTACACAACATGTTGACCAGAAAAGTAAAGTCAAATCTCCTGGCGTCATGGCTCGCTCTTGTTCTCTGTGTTGTTTGTTTGGAGGGGGAGGGCTGTGGTTAACCCGCAACGTCTCTTTGTTCTCCTCCAGTGAATAAAAAGAGACCCCGCCATTTTGGGCAAGCGTCAATTCACTAGTACACAATACAATGCATAGTGAATACTGTATGTGACTTTAATCTCAGAATAATAGACAATTTTATTTCAATTTCAATTTCTTACATTAATGTGAACCTTAAAAAAATACTCTTTGGGAAGTCACAGTTCACTAGTAAACAATACAAAAGCTATGGATTGATTCGTTTTTTCTCAACACAAAATATTGGGCTTCGTTACAGGTGGAATGAGCAATTCTGAGGAATGCTTCCCATTTTGTCAAAATCATTGATTTTCTCTTCATAATTCCCTCCTTGTCCGTACTGTGGGCATGGTAAAAGAAAAATTCACTGTATATATACAGCCTAAGCTATATCATTTAGTCTCACTCATGCGTGTGGGAACACAGTTTAGCTGGAATGAGTGAGGGCTGTGTAAGTTGCATTCCTTCCAAAGAAAATGGATTTCATTAAAAGATGCTGTTTGAACATAAAATCTGCTTTTTTTTATTCAAATAACAGGGCTGTACAGTGCGACAGTTTTGATCGCATTTGCTACTGAAATTGATCACGTGCGATGATGAATACAATTCCACTCGCACGAGTGCGACAGCTTGCTAATGAGCAGATGCTGTCCGTCTGAGACACAGAGGAGTGCTGCACAACACTGCTTAGTAGGGCTGTGTCGAAATATCGATATATCGCGATACTTAGTTTCGCGATATTGGTATCGATTTTTATAACCAAAAATCGATATTGTTTTATTATTATTTTTTATTATTATTATTTTTTTTTTGCTTTTGCTTTTCAAGGCTTTATTGACAGTGCAGAGATACAGATATGAAATGGGGCAGAGAGGGAATGAAATGCAGAGAACAACCACGGGTCAGATTCAAACCCATGTCTGCTGTCAGGCCTGAGTCTATAGGATACTGACTATTGAAGTTAAATCAGTTTTGTTTATAAGAACACTTAAGATTCACTGTGCCACAAAAGCACACTGATGTGTTTTAATTTTCAGTGTGTCCTGTACAGTTAGTACAAGAGTGAATTGGATTTGTTATTTTGATGTTATGGCAGCTGCAGCAGTGTTTGATCATATGCCAAAACCAAAAAAAAGGAAGAAAATAGTAAAGGAAGTTGTGAATGAAATAGTATTGACTTCATTTGTCTGTGCAATTATCAATATATTGTGCTGTTATGTTTGACAAGGCAACTTGTTTATGGAATATCGCAATATATCGTGATATATCAAGATACGCAATATATCGTGATATATCGTATCGTGACCAGTGTATCGTGATACGTATCGTATCGCGAAGTCCATGACGATACCCAGCCCTACTGCTTAGAGTGCTCTACATTAACACTCTCCAAATTCGGGTAAATGTAGTCTTAGCCCAGTAAGTTATTGAGTCCACCCTCCACTTTGGCTGGTGAAAGATGTGTGCTCGGGACCTGTGCTTGTGCGGCGATTAATACACTTCACCAACGGTAATAACCGGAAGGAGACAACACTCAGTTAAGATAGCGCGTGTGCAAATAGAACATTTCCTGTGCGCCGCCGCCTTCACATTAAAAGCCTGTTACTAGCCAAACGTGAGTTGACTTTTATTTTGAAGCCGGTAAGAACAAGAAGTTAGCGCTTCACAGACCTGCAGTGCGCTAGCTTGAAAACCAACTGCTTCAGCTGCAGAGAGCAGTCAACAGTAGTCTATGTAAACAAAGTTTGAAATAACTGATAAGCCACTGAAGAACTACTCCCAACACATTCACAACAGCCTATTTAACTTATTCCAAATTTTACCAATATGTATAGGCCTACTTATTTATTTAATAGGCTATGTTTAATGTTTTAAAGTTTGGTTTTAATTAACAGAAGGACATTTAACAAAAAAAAATATTATTATGAATATAATAATGATATGTATATATACAGAAAATATATAGATATTAATTTTATGGGGAGAAATAATTCTGAATCAGTTAGATTTTTTTGTCTAAATTGCAATCAGTGCACCCATATTAATTTTTCTACAATTATTACTGCAAACACTAGGATATGATATTAATTGAGAATTTCAAATGGGACCAAGATGACAGGCTAAAAGGTAATTAGAGCGAAATGCATGGGTTAACGTTATGCAAGTTTTCGATCATACTTTGTGTGCTACTGAATTTATTTTTGTGCTACTGATTTTTTTGCTTGCTAGAACCAGTGCTACCACATAAAAAATAAGCGTACAGCCCTGAATGAAAAAAGAACAGTCCTTGCCGGGACAGGGTGTTGAGGTGAAGCAGGTTTTGGTCTGACCTTCCCATAGGGGGGAGGGAAGAAGAGCTGTATGCATCTTTAACAATCATGTCATGATTTCTTATTGAAAGGTGTATCAAAGTGAATACTAATACTTCTTTATTGTTGATATATATCTATATATATCTACAATTGTCACAACATTTCAAGCTCCCTGTTTTCTGGTGTCTTCTTTTCATGTTTCCCTGTTTCCTATTTTATTTTGGTAAACATTGTCTCTTCCTGTCAAGTGTCCCTTCTGTGTGATTACTGGCCCCACCCTAATGTGTGTGTGACCTGTGTCTCCAATGTCTTTGAGTATTAAAGTCCTTGTCTTCTTTTCATTTGTTGTAAAATCCTAACGATTCCCATCTCTACTGCCGACCCTGACTGCACATCTCTGCCTCACTCATACTCTGTCTTTGTATTTCTGTCTGTCTGTCGCTACAGAAACAAAAAGGAACAAAGAAACCTAAGCCTCACCGCTGTCAACAGTGTAAGAAAGAGTTCAGGTTGAGGTCATACCTAACGATTCATCAGAGAATCCACACCGGAGAGAAGCCGTTCAGCTGTGACCTATGTGACAAAACATTCACTACATCAGGTCACCTTAAAAGCCACCAACGTATTCACACCGGAGAGAAGCCTTACAGCTGTGACCAATGTGGTGAAACGTTCACTCAAGCAGGAACCCTCAAACGCCACCAACGTATTCACACTGGAGAGAAGTCGTACAGCTGTGACCAGTGTGGCGAAACATTCACTCGAGCAGAATCCCTCAAAGACCACCAACGTATTCACACTGGAGAGAAGCCGTTCAGCTGTGAGGACTGTGGCCAGAGTTTCACCCACAGTAGTACTTACAATAAACACAGAAACATCCACACAAAGGAAAAAATCTACCCTTGTCAGCATTGTGGGAAAGTCTTCAGTTCCTACGGCTCATACTGGCGACATGAGCGAATCCACACTGGAGTCAAACCACACCAATGTCAACACTGTGACAAACGGTTCCCCTCATCGACTCACCTCTCAGTGCATGAGCGAATCCACACAGGACGCAAACCGTACTGTTGTATCAAATGTATGAAAAGCTTCACCCATAACTCCTCCCTGAAGAAACACAAGTGTGTTTAAACCTGAACCAATCAGACCATGATGTGTGAACTCCTCTGTGCATTTCATTTGATTTAAGAACTCCAGTGTCACACCTGATTTATGAATTTCCACCATTTCGTGAATTTTAACTGTATTTTGTTCAGAATCATGACAAAATGGAGGCCTCCATGTAGGGGTGTCCCGCTCATATAGAGATATAAAAGGCTCATTCTCAGTAAATAAAATAAAAAAACTACTTATATTTCCAAGCGGTTATACACTAATTAAAACATGTGTGAATGTTATATTCTACCAAGTCTGTCCTGAAATATGACAATACATTCTACGCCTTTGAAAAGGCGATATAACAGTTGTGAAAAAGGTTCCCATTTGAAAAAAAGAACCAAACCAATTGAAATGTTACAAATACAATGCACAATATTTGTATTTGTTTCCATATATGTCTGATGCATTGAACGAATACATGAACAAATCTAAGATGTATTTGATGGAAACTTTTAGTTTTGTTCAAAATATGAATCATTTTCTGCCTTTGATTTCATGTGTTGTGGTTTAAAGGGTTAAATATTGTGTTAACACAGAGGTGAGAACTCGACTTAACAGATTCAAAATGACTTGCAGCAACACCAACTGAAAACTCAAATTAAACTGTAGCATCAATTCTTTCAATAATTTACAAATATCTCTCTTAGTAAGGTTACAGAGATCAGCATGGTTTGATATGATTTAAGTGGCACTATTGTTATTATTATTCTTGTCATAGTTGTTTATTTTGAATCATCTGAAATAAAATATTTACAAAAAAATACTTTTGAAGTAGATGTTCTAGCTTTTTCTCATGGACCCAAAGTAAATGATGTTTTTTTCTTGTTTTGTTTTTGAAAAATTATTCTTTAATCACATTTAGAATGACCCTGAAGCCAACACTGTATTCTTATATAATCATCTTTCTCTACTTATTTTGACTTTTTAATGTTTGCCTTTCAATATATTGTACAGGTTGTGTATCTTTCCAATATTAACACATTTCCTCTTACAATAATCACTGTTTTAATGTTCAAAACCATTTATTTGATTTTTCATTATTTTGAATAATTTTAAAGTTTTTGGTGTCGTAATAATGTTTGTTTATTCTCATTAGAAACTGGTTTATTTAGATATTTTTATAATCACTCTCACTCTCTTGTTAACCAACAGGTTACACATTGTTGCTTCATCTTTATTGGAGTGATTTTTTTGAATGTTTGAATTCAACATTATTTCATCTTGTTTCCATATCCTCTCACTGCTGAAAGTTTTGAGCTGTTTTTGCATTTTATTAAAGATTGGACTGAATAAATAAAATACATTTCAGCTTTGTTTCTGTAGAACAGATAAAACATACATGTATTTGACATGCATTTTATTATCAGAGTTACAAAGGCATCAGCGCAGCCCACGCTAGACGACTCTACAGTTACACTCTCTCCTGTCCACCCATGTTGTTGTCACTGTCTTTCCATGTTTCCTGGCGGGGTGTGAACTGAAATAACATTTTGTTGTTCTGTAACGCAATGACAAATAAAATCAATCTGAATCAAGTACACCATAGATACCAGCCACCTCTAGTTTTACTACTTACACCCTTCTGTCTGGTATTGGGGATCAAACTAGAGACCTCATGCTTACTGGCCGGCCCCTCTTTAAGCCGGGAACACACCGCACTGGCCGCGCGGCGAGATTACATACAAAGTCAATGTTTTCTTTAAAACAGAGAGTCGGAAAGCTAGGGCCATGAAAGTCAGGCATCTACTTAACAGGCCAATTGAGTGCTTTGTTCCTGTGGGTGGATGTGTTAAGGTATACATTAGCCCTGACATCACTGAGAGGGCATTAATGAGGCAGAATCTTGAGGTGCAGGAGAGAGGGAGGGAGAGAGAAAGGAGGGGGCCAGGCAGAAGTGGGGGAAATGGAAAAGAGGACATGACTGAATATGATGGTACTTAATCTGTCGATGTTTTACATTTTGCAATGGAATGCAAGGAGCCTCATGAAAGATACTAATGGGAGCACAGTGGAGGATTTCATGGACAGATATGGGTTGGTGTGTGTGAATGTTGGCAGGCCAACTAGGTTTGAAATTGGTCAGCTGTAAAGAACACTGCAGAGTTTTAGCAGAGGAGGAGGCGTGGAGAGGGAAGTTAGACTGGGAACCAGAGGAGGGTTGAGTAGGGCCATCACAGGAGGATGGGGGGCAGTGGAGTAGCTGGTGATTGGGGGAAGACAATAGAAGTGGTGAATGAGTAGGGGCTGTTGTTTCAAATATGTTGAACACATTGAGTTTGTTGGCCCCTCTCCATGTTGCATTCATCTCTTCTGACTGAGACGAGTATAACACATTTGCTCATAGTACAGTAATACTTTGGTAACATGCCAACAATAAACTGGTTATATCAGTGCAGTATTTTGAGTTAGAAATTATCCATGGTGATATTAATTTAATAATAACTTGACAATAGTGAGGTTATATAGGTTGATATTTTCACCAAATTACTGGCTACTTTAAATGCAAATTACATGAAACTTCATGGAAATCCAACACGTGTTTGGCCATATTATGCTCACATTCTTCCAAGTCTTTTGTTCTAAACATGCCCTTTGGTTTTAATGATACTGTAAGGATGATATGTTCATTGCTACAAACCCTGGACTACTGCTGACATGAAGGCTCTTCTTTAGGACAAACAGAGGGCCTTTAGGTCAGGAAATACAGCTACATGAAGCCTGACTCCCAGCCCATGGGGATCATAAAGTGGGTCAACGACCTGAACTGTTTCTTCAATAGATTTGATCAGTCTTCCACCCTTCCCCCTGTCCAGTCCCCATTGTCTTCACTCTCTGGATACGGCCCTGTCCTCACCTCCACCCACCCCCTTCCCTCACACCTTTCTCCAACTCTCAGCCACTCTGTTATTGCTGTTAAACTTCATGTACAATATCATGGTGCTTATTGTTTTAATAATTATTTATTATATCAGACCATCAGCTGCTTCACTTTTTATTTTGTTCACTGATATATTTTTACCTGACTCATTCTAATACATTTGTTTCCTTTTTCCCCTCTCTTTTTTAAATATTTGACTATACACGTCTTAACTTTTTTCCCTTTTCTGCACTATACTCTGCGGCACTGTTCCCTTTGTTGCCTTGGCAATGGACATTTTCCAAATGTGGGACAAACCAAGAAATATCTGATCATTTAACAAGGAGCCAATCATCAGCAGTCATGGCAACAGGGAGGCGGGGTTTAGCGAAGTGACCGCAAGACTTACTTCGAGATCTCGCAGCTCATTGTGACCGTCTCGTGCTTGAGAGCAGCAGCCACAGAGGAGAGCTGCTGGATCTCATAAAGCAGCAATGGAGGAGGACAACCAGGACCCGGACCACCGGAGCACCGACGTCCCCACGGGACGAACAGCAGGCTCGAGCGACGCTCAGGTCAGTGCTAGAGTTAGCAGTTAGCTTTAGCAACCAGAGACAGATCTGATAAACCATCATGAACCATTGATCGTGTTTTATATTACAGACATTTAAAGTAAAAATACACTGCAAACAATTGCTGTAAATTTACAGCAGTATTTCAACAGCATTAACATGTTATTTATAAAAACAGCATTTAACTGTTAATATAAAAGGCAGTCTGTTAAATGACAGTCCTTTGCTGTTATGTTACGGAACGGTAATGTTTTTCAAAAATACTGAACTTTGCTGTTAATTTACCATCAAACTTGGAAGGGACAACTTGCCATGAGCTGCCTGCACATGTGAAGCTTATACAATTTTCTTCATTAATCCTCATCCATCCACACATCTTAACTAATAAGTGTTGTTTACTTTATACCGTCTGGTTAAGTTTACTTAAAGTTGAGTTATATGTACTTGGAAATGGAAAGTGCAGTTAACATAATTAAACCAAGTTAGTCTTACTTAACTGAAGAGTTGTGTTACTCAGTAGAATTAAGGAAACGGATTGCCTTCGATAAATCAAGTAAGCACAACAAAGTGTATTGTAGAGATGCCCGCTTTCCCACAATGACTTGCACTGGACTAAACGTTTGGTATGTTGCTATTTGCACCCTCAGTAAAGAGGATGTTTCACTCCATTACCTCACTATGCATTTTGTTTAAATAAAACATTTCTGTGTGAACTAACCGTTATTTTTGGTTATAACAAACGGTTTGTGGAAATCTTAAGCAAGATCCCTAGTTCAACTCAGGAGACAATTTACAATAGAAATTAATCATTCCATTGAACTTGATATATTGTGACAAGTGTGTTGAAGTAACAAACAGAAGCTGCTCTCGGTGTTTAGCATTTGAACAAATAGGGGACATAGTAAACTTACATATGGAATGAAACACATCTGCCCAATGAAATACAACATCCCCTTCGCTCACGGTGCAAACAGCAACATAACAAACATTTAGTCCAGGTTCATCCCTTTTTTTCATTAACAGTATAATCCTGTCAATTTTAGTGACAGTAAAATAATATAAATTTAACAGTATTAAAATGGCAACCCTGCTGCCAGTTGATTAATGTTTTTTTCCAGGGAAATTTCTTACAGTGTAGGCTTGCGAGACGCTCAGGTCAGTGCCCATAACGTCACACGACAGACAGGATGGACACTTTTGTCTTTTATGTGGACTTTTTGTAGCATGAAGTTAGCCGTTAGCTATAATATCCAGAGAAATCTGTGATAACACATCTTGAACCATCGTTCGTGTTTTATATTAAAGACAGTAAAGGGAGATAGTTGTGACGTGGAGATGAGAAAGATTGAATCACTCGGTCAACCCGTTGATTCTTATGCTGGGCTTAAACTAGAGGACTTTTGAAAGACTTTGAAAAGACTGAAAACTGACACCCTCTAACATCTAAAGACAATCAACTTACACCTGAAGACAATTAGTCATTAGTTCTCAGTCACAGACTGATGCTGTGTCTGAAATTGCGCACTTCTGTACTTATACTTACTTTTTTGAGTGCACTTTGCGCAAAACCGGAGAGTGTGCCAAAATGCAGTGCACTGTAAGTTCCTCTGTCGTGCACTTAAAACGGTCTAAAACTTGAGTGTGGAGCGATGGACACTTTCCACACTCAACGGCCGCCATCTTGCCTACGTAACGGAGAGGACGGGATATTCTAATCAAAATAGAGGAGCCTGAAGCAACCGTGGAGACGGACACGCTCTACAAAAGTTAAATTACACATTGTTTTAGTTTTTCCGCGACTAATGTGCCTGTTTTGGCTATCGGTAACGCAAGCAGAAAAAAATACCACCGAAGAAGAACCGTCAAAATGCAAAGTCATTTCCGGTAGGTGCGCGACGGCAGTTTAGACAGTACACTGTAGAAATGAGAGCACTGCATCTATAAGTAAGTGTACTGTAGGGATAATAAAGTGCACTCAATGTAAGTGCACTTACCTAAGTGTGCGATTTCAGACACAGCATGAGATTTTGAAAAGACAGGGGGTCTCATATTGCAAGACTACAACTAGATTCCTTTTTAAATTAATATTATTTCCAATCCTGCTACCGGGGATTAAAAGTGATTTCAGTAAAATAAAAAGTTTTTTTTAGCAGGTAAAATGGACTGGGTATAGTAACAACTATATGCCCTTATCACATAGGCTATATGTCATGCATAATCACGTTTAAAACTGTTATGGATAGATGTGTTTTTTCTCAACACAAAATATTGGGGTTCGCTTAAAGGTGGAATGAGCTATTTTGTAGAAGACTGGTCACTTTTTGTCAAAATCAGTGATTTTCTCCTCATAATTCGCTCCCTGTTAGAACTGTGTGAACGCTAAAAGAAAAATCCAGTGTATAATCACAGCCTTAGCAATATGGTTTGGACTCACTCATGCGCAAAGGAACACAGTTTAGCTGGAATGGATGGGGGCTGTGTATATTGCATTTCTTTCAAACAAAATTTATTTTCTTCAAATTTGCTGTGTTAAAATATGATTCGATCTCCTCTTAACCATATGCCTTTTTAGTAGAATAACAAAGGACAGTCATTGCCAGGACAGGGTGTTGAGGTGAAGCAGGTTTTGGTCTGACTTTCCCAGAGGGGGAATGGAAGAAGGGCTGTATGCATCCTTAACATTAGCATGCAGCCAGTCCAGGGTCCTTTTCTTTCTGGTTGAACAGCTCACACAGGATGGAGGTAGGCACAGTTGTTGCCATGGTGACATGGTTGTATTCCACTAGTAATAATACACTTTATTTGTTTAGCACCTTTCATAACCCAAAATGCAGCTCAAAGTGCTTTACAATATTGAAAATACATGAAAGTGCTTTACATTAAAATAAATAGAAACTTGACAGTAATTATAAAAAGATGAGAGTGAAAATAGAAAGTGCTTAATGTTGCAAAGAAAACAAAAGATCAACTAAATAGGCTCTTAACATCAAAGGAGATGATTTTGTTAGGGTAGGAAGTTTATGTTGGAGTAGGTTTCCATTGCATGATTAAATACATTCTGTTTTCAAAAGTGACCAGCTTTAGTTGAAGGAAGTAGGGTTTAACATTTAACATGAAAGTGCTCAAGTTTTTAAATAATGTAGTCTGGCCTCCCCCAGAGATATGGTGTCAGGAACATGTCTGACGACCACTTTGCTGACTTTCCGGGGATATGATTGGTTGTTTTTAGAAAATATGTGGACACTGCTGAGACTCCACCTGAGTTTAGGGCTACATTAGAAGATTCACAGACTCTCTGTGTTCAATCAGATTACCTGATCAATTGTGTGTATGACGTTACATTAAGTAAGTAAGTACTAGATACGTGGTTGTATTTGCACGTTGCAGGGGGGAAATATCTTTGCCTGCACTGAACAAATCATTCAATATTGCTCTAAACACACAACTGATGTGATACGGAGGATCCCAGTGTAGCTCCTTGGTTAGTCTGTGGTATAGCTGTCTTCACTGTAACATCTCACTAACTGTCTCTCTGTTTCTCTTTCTCTGTGTCTGTCTGTTGCTGTAGAAACAGAGAGAAAGAAATGAAGTCAAACGTCACCACTGTCAACTCTGTGACAAATCATTCACAAGATCTGGAGACTTGAAGGTTCATCACAGAGTTCACACTGGAGAGAAGCCATACAGCTGTGACCAATGTGGTGCAACTTTCACTCAGTCATGTAACTTGGCTTCCCACCGCCGTATTCACACTGGTGAGAGACCATACAGCTGTGACAAATGTGGGAAAACTTTCATAACACCTTGTCATTTAAAAATTCATCAGAGAGTTCACACTGGAGAGAAACCATACAGCTGCGACCAATGTGGAAAAGCTTTCAGTAGGCCAAGTACTTTAACTGTTCACCTTCGTGTTCACACTGGAGAGAAACCGTTCTGGTGTGAACAATGTGGGAAAATTTTCGCTTATCAGACAACCCTTAAATCCCATAAATGCATTCGCGCTGCATCACTTTGATCATTTCCATGAGCCAAGCTATCTATGTGTGTTGTGTGTGTATTTTACCTTTAGCTGAGCAGCCTGCATGCTAATTGATGGATGTATATTTCCTATGTGCCTTTTTTCCAACTCTGTTTTATTTGTGTATGATAAAACCAGTAACCATCACACTGGGCTTTGTGAGGTTGAACATGTTTTGCTAAAATCTGCCTTTTTGCTAAGACTCATTGATTTTCATTAAAGTAGTGTGAGAAAATGTTTGGTGTGTTTGTGTCTCTTTCTATTATCGTATTGTCAAACCTTAAAAACATAGAACAGAGTGACACATTTCTATAGAGTTGATTTAAAAACAGACCAAAGCTCAAACTGATACTCTACTGTTTTGACTAATGAGTTTTATTTGTGTTCTATTTCTTTATCACTGATTATTTCAATATGTTTCAAACAAAGTTTGAAAAGACTTCAGTTTGACTGTAAATCAATCAATGAATCAATAAAAGCTTCTTAGTGAGTGTCTATGTTGTTTTAGCTCTTTGTGTTTCTCTTGTCAGTGTGATGTCACTTCCTGTGATCAGTCTTTTAACCTCCTGCTACTAACACTAGATTTACTGTGCATCGAATTAAGGTAATTCAGAATAACTTTAGATTTATTTTATTTTATTAAGAGCCTGGGAAAATAATTTAGTGAAATAAGTGAAAATGTAAATATTTCTATGTTTTGTTAACTAAATGAATGATGGTTATTGATACTATATAAGTAAACCTATCATTAAATTTGTTGAGACATGGACACTCACTTGAACGGTTTGACAAAAATGGACTGATAGGGGAAGGTGGGGTGATTTGTGCATTTTGGAAGTTGCAAAACCCCTTGTTTCTAGAAAACCGTGGAAGAAATTGGAAATGTGACCACATATTTAAGAAGAGCCATCCATTTGACTCATCCTGTAAAGAAGGGAGACACAAGGAATAAGATATAAGCACATTTAAGCTCAAAAAACTGTGTTTTGCCTTTCAAAGTAAAATTTCCATGATCAAGGTTTTTTGATTATTGTGTCTGAACAATTATAGACACGTTTGAAAACATTTGACACATGTTTTAGTGCTTTGGTATGCTACACTTTGAGTCTATATAGTTAGCACAATGTCAACCCTAAATTGCTGCATCATGCCTATTATCCAAAATTCTGGGGATGGGGTGATTTGTGCGCAAGGGCCTGGGTGAGTTATAAGTAAGTAAGTAAGTAAAATGTATTTATAAAAGCACATTTATGACAGTTTGCACTGTCCAAAGTGCTGTACATAGTGCATTCAGTAGGTAAACAATGAAGGTAAAATAACAATAACCAAAATAAAAGACGTAAAGCCCATACATCCACATAAACACAGATAGTAGTGCAGAGGTAAGTAAGTAGTGCAGAGGTTAATGGGGAGGAAACACCATGGTGTACATATGGGTTTTGAGCCTTGATTTAAAGGCAGAAATGTAGGGGGAATCACATTTGTCAGGTGGCAGTTGGTTCCACAAGCACGGAGCAACTAGTGCAAAGTACATTTCTGAGAGTTGTGCCAGTGGCATGGCTGTATACGCTGGTCACCAAAAGAAAGTGATTGTCTACAGTAGCTCAGAAGAGAGTGACATCTCAATTCCACTTAACGACACCACTGATGAGAGTTCAGATGGCCAGAAAGATGATGATGGTGACTTTGTCATTGTGACACAATGACAAGACAACTTTTTTTCCGAAAGCTATATTTCTTAAACAGTTTATTCCAGATCCAAAGTTTTTATTGCCAGGGATGCACAACATCCTGAAATATATGTACATATTTGAGTTGGAGACATAACTGTCAAGGCCTCACTTTAAAATCACTTTGAGTAAAAAGTTGCACAAATCACCCCACCTTCCCCTATAGTCAAAAATGCTTTGATGCTGTTAAAGTATGTAAATAGTATGTGGGTTATTTGTTCATAAGTGTGAAAGAAAGGCATTTTATTTAATTTGTTTAACCATAGCAGCCTCTCTAACAATAGTCATATAAGAATAAGAAGTAAATTAACATACTGTAAAAATGATTGCACAATATGCAACAATGTAAGCACTGCACTGTTAGAAATTTCCATGTAATAAAACATTAATCAACTGGCAGCAGGGTTGCCATTATATTACTGTTAAATTAACATTATTTTACGGAACAGGCCAACGGCACTAGTGTGAGTGGGCCCTTAGACTGGGAACCAGAGGAGGGTTGAGTAGGGCCATCACAGGAGGATGGGGGGCAGTGGAGTAGCTGGTGATTGGGGGAAGACAATAGAAGAGTCAAGTGATGAATGAGTAGGGGCTGTTGTTTCAAATCTGTTGAAGAACACATTGAGTTTGTTGGCCCCTCTCCATGTTGCATTCATCTCTTCTGACTGAGACAAGTCTAAAACATTTGCACATAGTAGAGTAATACTTTGGTAACATGCCAGCAATAAACTGGTTATATCAGTGCAATATTTGGAGTTAGAAATGATCCATGTTGATATTAATGTAATAATAATTTGATGATAAGGAGGTTATAGGTTGATATTTTTATATTATGCAGACATTCTTCCAAGTCTGTGATCTAAAAATACCCTTTGGTTTTAATGATACTGTTAGAATGATATGTTATTTTCTGCAAACCCTGGACTACTGCTGACATGAAGGCTCTTCTTTAGGACAAACAGAGGGCCTTTAGGTCAGGAAATACAGCTACATGAAGCCTGACTCCCAGTCCATGGGGATCCTAAAGTGGGTCAACGACCTGAACTGTTTCTTCAATAGATTTGATAATTCTTCCACCCTTCCCCCTGTCCAGTCCCCATTGTCTTCACTCTCTGGATACGGCCCTGTCCTCACCTGCACCCACCCCCTTCCCTCACACCTTTCTCCAACTCTCAGCCACTCTGTTATTACTGTTAAACTTCTTGTACAATATCACTGTGCTTATTGTTTTAATATGATCTGTTATATCAGACCATCCACTGCTTAGTATTTTACTATATGAGTATTACCTTGTTTTATTCTACTGTTTACTTAGCGTCACTGTTGCTTTTGTTGCCTGAACTACTTAACAAAGAAATATCTGATCTATTAACAAGGAGCCAATCACCTACACTCATAGCAACAGGGGGCGGGGTTTAGCGAAGTGCCCGCGAGACTTACTTCGAGATCTCGCAGTTCATTGTGACCGTCTCGTGCTTGAGAGCAGCAGCCACAGAGGAGAGCTGCTGGATCTCAGAGAGCAGCAATGGAGGAGGAGGACAACCAGGACCCGGACCACCGGAGCACCGACGTCCCCATGAGACAAACAGCAGGCTCGAGCGACGCTCAGGTATGTGCTCATGACGTCACACTACAGACACGAGGGACACTGGGTTAGCAACGGACCGCATGTGGACTTTGGTAGCGTGGAGTTAGCGGTTAGCAGTTAGCTGTAGCTACCAGACACACAACTATCGATCGGGTTTTACATTACACTCTTACATAAACTTCTATGAGAAAGATTTGTGACGTGGAGATTAGGAAGATCAATTCACTCGTGCAACACGTTGATTGATTCTTAGTTGAGGTTTGTGTATTTGCCACATGGACAGAATGAGCATGAACATGAGTCCAGCCCAGATTGTAGGACAGACAGAGAGCACAGGAGTCAGGACTCCTTCATACTCTCTGCTGGAAGTCTCTAACTTTACACAACATGTTGACCAGAAACTTCTCAAATCTCTGTTGTTTGTTTGGAGGGGGAGGGGTGTGGTTAACCTGCGACGTCTCTTTGTTCTCCTCCTGTGAATAAAAAGAGGCCCCGCCATCTTGGGCAAGCGACAATTCACTAGTACATAGTTAATATGAGACTTTAGGGCGACACTGCAGCCGAATAGGGTAACATTTGAACTTATATATCATCATGAAACTTTGCCAGTTGATTACCGACATTAAAACACCTTTTTTTGTATTACTTTTTTTCTTTTTTAGTAAACATGCAAATTTGGTAATATGAAACCAACTATGTGTAAAAAACAAAACATCTAGATGTTGGATAAAGCCAAAGTTAAAATTGTTATTTTATTTTTACCACAACAGTTGCTAAAGATTTTACACAACAGATTTTAGACATACTTTGTTAATTTAATAAATCAAAAAATGCTATGCACATCTCTTAGAAATGCATTTGCTGCTTGTTTTTAGGAGGGAAATGTATCATTAATCAGACATTTAGCAATATATTAACATATCCTTGTGTGAAAATCTTTAAAATAGTGATATGAATGATTATGGGAAGTTTAGTTGAGATATTTTGTTCAGAGTATTGAAAAATGCACATTGAGAAAATGACTGTTTATGGCTGTGAATCACTGTTTATAGCTACAATCATTTATTTATTACACCCCTCAATGCCATAAAGGCCTACCACTGCTTAACATATATAAACTATAGCACAGCAAACATTTACATCCATAAGCTAATTCAAACAGGATACTTTTATTATTAGCCACTGTGGCTGGCCTGTCAACCGGCTCGGCAGTTGGTACAGACGCTCTCTCTCCCCACCATCTCTCCTCTGATGCGCTGACAGTCTGTGTCTCTCTGACGTGATCGGCGTCATTAACACGTCTCTATCACTTCTTCCCTTCAAAGGGCGATCGTGTTATGTCCTTAGCCAATTGATTAATTTTTTTTTGTGTTGGCTTTGCATTTTTCTGTGTTTTTCCCACTTTACTTTGCGATTTTCGAACTACAGGCGGCAAGCCTAGAGCATGTCACGTGATGCCTTATAGAGAATCACATCGTCAGTGTTCACTAGCCAATGAAGTTGCGTTCCTAGAATTAAATCCCTTCTCACACTTTCACGATTGGTTACTGATACAAAGGAAATTACCATATTTGGATCCGATAACATTGTGCTTGAGACAGACCTTTCAATGGCAATTGTGAAGACTCGTCAAGCTCCCGTTTTCTGGTGTTATCTTTTCATATTTCCCTGTTTTAGTTTGGTAAACAGTGTCTCTCCCTGTGAAGTGTCCTTCTGTGTGATTACTGGCCCCACCCTAATGTGTGTGACCTGTGTCTCCAATGTATTTGAGTATTAAAGTATTTGTGTTCTTTTCATTTGTTGTAAAATCTCTACTGCTGACCCTGACTGCACATCTCTGCCTCACTCTTACTCTGTCTTTGTATTTCTGTCTGTTTGTCACTACAGAAACAAAAAGGAACAAAGAAACCTAAACCTCACCGCTGTCAACAGTGTAAGAAGGAGTTCAGGTCGAGGTCGGTCTTAATGATTCATCAGAGAATCCACACCGGGGAGAAGCTGTACAGCTGTGACCAATGTGGGAAAACATTCACTAGATCAGATCACCTTAAACGCCACCAACGTATTCACACTGGAGATAAGCCGTACAGCTGTGACCAATGTGGCGAAACATTCACTCGAGCAGGAAACCTCAAAGTTCACCAACGTATTCACACTGGAGAGAAGCCGTACAGCTGTGACCAGTGTGGCGAAACATTCACTCAAGCAGGAAACCTCAAAAGCCACCAACGTATTCACACTGGAGAGAAGCCGTACAGCTGTGACCAGTGTGGCGAAACATTCACTCGAGCAGGAAACCTCAAAGTCCACCAACGTATTCACACTGGAGAGAAGCTGTTCAGCTGTGAGGACTGTGGCCAGAGTTTCACCCACAGTAGTTCTTACAATAATCACCGAAACATCCACACAAAGGAAAAAATCTACCCTTGTCAGCATTGTGTGAAAGTCTTCAGTTCCTCCAGCTCACAGTGGAAACATGAGCGTACCCACACTGGAGTCAAACCACACCCATGTCAACACTGTGACAAACGGTTCTACACATCGTCTAACCTCTCAGTGCATGAGCGTATCCACACTGGAGTCAAACCACACCAATGTCAACACTGTGACAAACGGTTCTACTCATCGTCTAACCTCTCAAAGCATGAGCAAATCCACACTGGAGTCAAACCCTACTGTTGCGACAAATGTATGAAAAGCTTCACTGCAAACTCCACCCTGAAGAAACACAAGTGTGTTTAAACCTGGACCGATCAGACCATGATGTGTGAACTCCTCTGTGCATTTCATTTGATTTAAGAACTCACTGAAGGAACACAGGATCACATCTGATTCATGAATTTCTGACATTTTGTGAATTTTAACTGTATTTTGTTCAGAATCATGGCAGTCCAAAATCACGGCCTACATTTAGGGGTTATACACTAATATAAACATACCTGTGAATATTATATTCCATTTCTACCAAGTCTGTCCTGAAAATGACAATCCATTCTACACACTGCTCCTTGAAAAGGCGAAATAAAAGATTGGAAAAGATCCCCATTTGAAAAAAAGAACCAAACCAATTGAAATTATTCCAAATGCAATGAACAATATTTGTATTTGTTTCCATTGTCTGATGCATTGAACACATGAAAAAAGCTAAGATATGTATGATGTAAACTTTTTGTTTTGTTTAAATATGAATCATTTGCTGCCTTTTATTTCATGTGGTGTGGTTTAAAGGGTTAAATCATGCGTTACCACAGAGGTGAGAACTTAACAGATTCAAAATGACTTGCAGCAACACCAATTGAAAACTCAAATTAAACTGTAGCATCAATTCTTTCAATAATTTACAAATGTTGCTCTTAGTAAGGTTACAGAGATCAGCATGATTTGATATGATTTAAATTACACTTTTATTATTCTTGTCATAGTTGTGTATTTTGAATCATCTGAAATAAAATATTTACAAAAAAAGACTTTTGAAGTAGATGTTCTAGCTTTTTCTCATGGACCCAAAGTAAATGATGTTGAAAAGTTATTCTTTAATCACATTTAGAATGACCCTGAAGATTCTTATATAATCATCTTTCTCTACTAATTTTGACTTTTTAATGTTTGCCTTTCAATATATTGTACAGGTTGTGTATCTTTCCAATATTAAGAAATCTCTTACAATAATCACTGTTTTAATGTTCAAAACCATTTATTTGATTTTTCATTATTTTGAATAATTTTAAAGTTTTTGGTGTCGTAATAATGTTTGTTTATTCTCATTAGAAAGTGGTTTATTTAGATATTTTATAATCACTCTCACTCTCTTGTTAACCAACAGGTTACACATTGTTGCTTCATCTTTATTGGAGTGATTTTTTTGAATGTTTGAATTCAACATTATTTCATCTTATTTCCATATCCTGTCACTGCTGAAGGTTTTGAGCTGTTTTTGCATTGTATTAAAGATTGGACTGAATAAATCAAACACATTTCAGCTTTGTTTCTGTAGAACAGATAAAACATACATGTATTTGACATGCATGTTGTTCTCCTTTTCCTTCTATGATAAATAGGGGCGCGGCCCACGCTAGACGACTCTACAGTTACACTCTCTCCTGTCCACCCATGTTATTGTCACTGTCTTTCCATGTTTCCTGGCTTGGTGTGAACTGAAATAACATTTCGTTGTTCTGTAACGTAATGACAAATAAAATCAATCTGAATCAAGTACACCATAGATACCAGCCACCTCTAGTTTTACTACTTACACCCTTCTATCTGGTATTGGGGATCAAACCACAGACCTCATGCTTACTGGCCGGACCCTCTTTACTCTAGTCTAGTCATACCCAATGCCTTCTGTATCTTTCTGCTCTGGTGATGTGCTGCCACCTGCTGGCTGCTTCCTGTCACTGTTAAATCATGTGAAAGAGAGAAAGAGACTGAAACCAGAGTTATGATCTTTGTGTCATGTTTACTCTCAATACACCAGTACAATTCATTTCACACAGAGTAGTTAATATAGACAATTGATCAAATGTGGAGAAATGTGTCTCTGTCTCATACTAATTTTTGGAATATAATTGAGAAACTGGGTCAAAGACATTCAGGAAAAATCCAAAGTTTGTATTACATATTTGCTAAAAACTCATGAATTTGGGTGATCCGTGGTGTAGTGGTGTAGCATGAACAAATAACGACTGAATTTCATAAATTTTTACATTCAAAATGACATGCTATGTGCCCAATTTTTTGTATATTAAAATGTCCACTCATTTGCCCAATGCCGTGCGCTAGCCTAGCATGAGCAAACTCTGCAACTAGAAGGACTGAATGAAATGTGTTGAAAACTGTCTCCACTGATAAAGAACACCAAGGCTAACTTGGGAATCAGGCCCTATGTCCAAAATCCTGAACTACCCCTTTAAAGGGAAAATTCGCCCATTTTCATGTGAATGGTATATCAGGGCCGAGTATATTAGTAGTCTATTGAAAAAAGCCCCCCAAAAATTGATCCGAATTGGCAGAGAGCACAATGATTTCGGATTTAAACTGATGACGCGGGGCTGACGTAGCCGTTTTTACAGTTCCTACAGGCCCCAGGATGCATTGCGCGGGGGGGGGGTACGCTCTGCAGCCTGCCCAGATTCCGAGCTGCTCGCGTTACCATGGTGACATAAACACAGCACGGACCTGACCCGTGTAAGCAGTACAGTAATAGCGCGCTTCGTATTATTTCACTGTTGGACTACTACCACAAAGAAAACATGCCGTCCTATAATGTGCCTAGATGCGCCAACTTTAGGAAACAGAAAAGAAGCAGGAGTAAGCGTAAGCTGAAGATACTAGGCCCTACCTGTTGCCTATTCACCGGCGTGATGCATAGCCCCAGCCCCGGGAAAAAGAATCCGAATAAAGGTAAGCTAACGTGAGCTAAATTGCATAGTAGCCTACTGTAGTTAGTATCAGTGTTTCCCCTACATTAATAACTGTGCTGCCCACACCGCTGTTGAATATTGTGTCCCGGTGTAAGGCTGATAGATGGGGCAAGGAGGAATTAGTCTACCGGTTGTAGCTGTAGCCAAGTTACCTTAGCCGCTAAGCTAAAGTTAGAAGTGAACTCGTGAGGGGGGCAGTAGGCCCCTCTGTGTATCCTTGAGGAAGATTTAGTTGCATTTGCAAGACTGTTTGTGTGTGACTGTGTGTTTGTTTTCCATGTGCATGGTTATTAGCGATGTCGTTAAAATGATCAGCTTTCCAAAACCATAAACAATTGCTATGCTGATGGTGATGGCTGGGTGATTAGCACTGATGTCCCTAGTCTTGTGTCGTCTTGGCTCTTCCTAATGCAAATGCATAGCCACACCCTGGCATACAGTATGCTTGGCTGCTAATATAAACATGATGTCTTCTTAGACAAAAGACTACTATTGTGTTAGTGCACTAACTGACTGACCTATCTATGGTTACATAGTGGTTTGTCTGTTTTATATATTTATTGCAACAGCAACATTATCTTTACAGTATAACAAATTGATTTTTCTTTTGTCATCTCTTCAGTGCTGGCCTTGTGATACAATCATAATTTGTCATTTCAGGTGAGGTCCAAAGGAAGATGGTGTATTGTCCGAGGACCACGCACTCTGTTGTGAAGACTGTTTACATCCCGCACACACGCACCACTTCAGAGCATCCCTCGTAGAACTCGTCATCACATGAAGAAGGGACTGCTGCCTGCAAAGTGCTGACATCATCACTACAGCTCCCTCAGCCTGCCCTCCCTCACAACATGTCCAAAACCAACTACAGAAGAAGCTGCTGCTAAACATCACTCAATATTTCAACAGTAACTTGACGAAGGAAGCATTATGCTACAATTGTTTTTCCCAACACACTGGAAACTCAAAGCTTTTGAAAATGTTATTTTTCTTTTTTACATTTGTATATGTACATACTTTACAGTTGTGTGTAGAATAATGCACACTGTTTTACTTGCTTGTTATATTAAACTCTATCTATGCCTTATAAAGTGTTTGATTCTCTGAAACTATTTCACTTTTAGTTGATAAGTCAAACCTATGTATTAAAATGGTTACCTATGCAATGACAAAAAACAATCATGTTTATACAAAATTATTTTTATTTGTAAATACAGTCAAGGAGAATTGACACATTTTCACATGATTAAATCTCAATCAGTGTCCATAGTTAGCAGCAGTATTTACAGGTCAAAATATTTGATCATAGCTCATCCGTAGCTTCTACGTAGCGTCTTCTTCAGCCTGTCGCCTGTAGTGACCATTTGGAGATGGATATTTGGCTCTGATGCGCTGTATGACACAATCAGGTAAGACGATGCGGTCCCCTTGCCAAGTATCTCCCCTTTGGAGCACCCACTCAATCAAGAACCGACGTGTGACAAGTCGATTATGTCTAAAGAAATTAAAACACAAAACAAGTGGTTACTCTCCACAAAGCTATAATGTAACAATAGCAGCCAATGTAAGAACAAAAGACTGGTCATTTTATTTGACCTGTTGTAAAGGGTTCTTCTGAAAAGTGCTATAGACTAAGTGCAACATCAGTGCAATGGCTCAGACAACACAATGTGACAAAGATAACGTTACAACATGCTAGAAAAAAATAATGTTACTCACTCAATGATCATCTGCCCTCCCGGTCTTGCTGGTATTTGTTGTATTTTCCAAATTATTTTTGGGATATTGAAAATGTCTCTCGGTTTCTAATGGTGGTCCAGTTGTATTGTCTTACAAGGCTAACCCTAACCAAGGCTGAAACAGCTGCAGCCTCGGCCTCTCTGCATACTGTATTTCCTCGCTGAATTTCTTCAGCAGTGTAGGCTTCTCTGGCCCAACTAAATACCCTGCTGGTTCATTCCAGTCAGCCAACACACTTTTTAAAGTATCCTCATCCATATCGTCTGTGCCCGTGTGAAAAGATGCAATTTTCAATGCAGGAAATGATACAAGTAAACTGTCACGGACCATGGCCATGGACAGACGGTTTGTTTTGGTTCGCACGTGCTTTTAGAGCCCGCCCCCTGGATTCACAGAGAGGGGGGTTGGTGAGCTCCATGGTGAGCTCGGCTCCAAGAGTCTGTAGTCTGCACGAGCTCTTCCTTGACACGGAAACGTCACAGAAACGTCACCGGTGAATGGATTTTTGAAGCTCGGCCCCCGCGAAACGGACGATGTGGAAAAAATACACGGGGATATAATGCAACCCAAAGGATATTATGGTAGATGAGTTAAGGTTGAAAATCGGCGAATTTTCCCTTTAAGTCGAGTTCTCACCTCTGTGCTAACACAAGATTTAACCCTTTAAAGCCTGACACATGAAATCAAAGGCAGAAAATGATTCATATTTTGAACAAAACTAAAAGTTTCCATCAAATACATCTTAGATTTGTTCATGTATTTGTTCAATGACATATATGGAAACAAATACAAATATTGTGCATTGCATTTGTAACATGTCAATTGGTTTGGTTCTTTTTTTCAAATGGGAACCTTTTTCCCAACTGTTATATCGCCTTTTCAAAGGAGCACTGTGTAAAATGTATTGTCATATTTCAGGACAGACTTGGTAGAATACAACATTCACACATATGTTTTAATTAGTGTATAACCGCTTGGAAATATAAGTAGTTTTTTTATTTTATTTACTGAGAATGAGCCTTTTATATCTCTATATGAGCGGGACACCCCTACATGGAGGCCTCCATTTTGTCATGATTCTGAACAAAATACAGTTAAAATTCACGAAATGGCGGAAATTCATAAATCAGGTGTGACACTGTTTTTCTTCAGAGAGTTCTTAAATCAAATGAAATGCACAGAGGAGTTCACACATCATGGTCTGATCGGTCCAGGTTTAAACACACTTGTGTTTCTTCAGGGTGGAGTTTTGGGTGAAGCTTTTCATACATTTGATGCAACAGTACGGTTTGTGTCCTGTGTGGATTCGCTCATGCTGTGAGAGGTTAGAAGATGAGCAGAACCGTTTGTCACAGTGTTGACATTGGTGTGGTTTGACTCCAGTGTGGATACGCTCATGTCGCCCCTGTGACCTAGAGGAACTGAAGACTTTCACACAATGCTGACAAGGGTAGATTTTTTCCTTTGTGTGGATGTTTCTGTGATCATTGTAAGAACCTAGTTGGGTGAATCTCTGGCCACAGTCCTCACAGCTGTACGGCTTCTCTCCAGTGTGAATACGTTGGTGGACTTTGAGGTTTCCTGATGTGGTGAATGTTTCGCCACATTGGTCACAGATGAACGGCTTATCTCCAGTGTGAATATGTTGGTGGCGTTTGAGGTTTCCTGCTTGAGTGAATGTTTCGCCACATTGGTCACAGCTGTATGGCTTCACTCCGGAGTGAATAAGGCTGTGTTTTCGCAGGATAGATGATTGAGTGAAATACTTCCCACACTGGTCACAGCTGTATGGCTTCTCTCCGGTGTGGATTCTCTGATGAATCGTTAGGTTCCTCCTTGACATTAACTCTTTCTTACACTGTTGACAGCGGTGAGGTTTAGGTTTCTTTGTTCCTTTTTGTTTCTGTAGCGACAGACAGACATAAATACAAAGACAGAGTATGAGTGAGGCAGAGATGTGCAGTCAGGGTCAGCAGTAGAGATGGGAATCGTTAGGATTTTACAACAAAAGAAAAGAAGACAAGGACTTTAATACTCAAATGCATTGGAGACACAAGTCACACACATTAGGGTGGGACCAGTAATCACACAGAAGGGACACTTGACAGGAAGAGACAATGTTTACCAAAATAAAACAGGAAACAGGGAAACATGAAAAGACAGGGAGCTTGACAAGTCTTAAAAATGTACAATAGATATAGAGATATATCAATAACAGTATCAATAGTCATTTTGATTCTTTAATCCATAATAAATTATGACATGATATTAAAAGACAGTTTACCAAAATAAAACAAACTAAAACAGATCCCAACGACTACTATTTTCACCCAGCTGGACATTGGAGACACTAGCAGAAAACACTGTAATGTTAAGGATGCATACAGCTTTTCTTCCCTTCTCCCTCTAGGAAGGTCAGACCAAAACCTGCTTCACCTCAACACCCTGTCCTGGCAAGGACTGCCCTTTGTTATTCTGATAAAGGGGCATATTTTATGTTCCCACTGCAAATGTAGCACTTTGTTTGGAAGAACTGCAACTTACGCAGCCCCCACCCATTCCAGCTAAACTGTGTTCCTTTGTGCATGAGTGAGTCCAAACTATATAGCTTAGGCTTTGCACACACTGGATTTTTCTTTTAGCGTGCAGTCAGTACGGACAAGGAGCGAATAATAAGGAGAAAAATCACTGATTTTGACAAAGTGACAGCACTCTACTGAAACGCTCATTCAACCTTTAAGTGAACCCAAATATTGTGTTGAGAAAAAACAAATCTATCCAAAGGGTTTGTATTGTTAACTAGTGAACTGTGACTTCCCCAAGATTGTTCACTTTAGGTTAACATTAATGTCAGAAATGTCAATGAAAAAAATTGGATATTATCATCTCTGAGATTTAAGTCACATACAGTAATCACTATGCATTGTATTGTGTACGTCTGAATTGTCGCTTGCCGAAGATGGCGGGGCCTCTTTTTATTCACAGGAGGAGAACAAAGAGACGTCGCAGGTTAACCACACCCCTCCCCCTCCAAACAAACAACACAACATAGTGAGCCATGACACCAGGAGATTTGACTTGACTTTTCTGGTCAACATGTTGTGTAAAGTTAGAGACTTCCAGCAGAGAGTATGAAGGAGTCCTGTGCTCTCTGTCTGTCCCACAAGCTGAGCTGGACTAATGTCCATGCTCATTCTGTCCACGTGGCCAATAAACAGACCTCAACTAAATGTTGCACGAGTGAATTCGTCTTCCTAATCTCCACGTCACAACTGAACTCTTTCTCTGTATATAGAAGTTTATGTAAGAGTGTAATGTAAAACCCGATCGATAGTTGTGTGTCTGGTAGCTACAGCTAACTGCTAACCGCTATCTCCACGCTACCAAAGTCCACATGCGGTCCGGTGCTGACCCAGTGTCCCTCGTGTCTGTAGTGTGACGTCATGAGCACTAACCTGAGCGTCGCGCGAGCCTGCTGTCTGTCTCGTGGGGACGTCGGTGCTCCGGGTCCTGGTTGCCCTCCATTGCTGCTCTCTGAGATCCAGCAGCTCTCCTCTGTGGCTGCTGCTCTCAAGCACAAGACGGTCACAATGAACTGCGAGATCTCGAAGTAAGTCTCGCGGCCACTTCGCTAAACCCCGCCCCCTGTTGCAATGAGTGTAGGTGATTGGCTCCTTGTTAATAGATAAGATATTTCTTGGTTCGTCCCACATTTTGAAAATGTAGGTTGCTATGGCAACAAAAGGAACAGTGCTGCAAAGTAAACCGCAGAATAAAATAAGTTAATAGGTGTATAGACAAATAGTTTTTAATAGCTTATATAATGGCTGATATGCCTATTTAGCCTAGTTTAACTTTTACATTTCTAATAACCTAGTCTCTTGAATATGTTGGGGATTAAAGATGACATTTTGGAGACTTGGTCGCTGCATCATATAGGCAGTTTGAAGATTGCATGACTTTTTCAAATATGCAAAATGGTGTTCATCACTGGCCCAGGGTGCAAAAGGAACGGTAAAAAAAATTAAAAATATTGAGTAGAATAAGATAAACACAACCTAAACAATATTTATATTAGATACATTCTAATTGCACAGAGCAACTGTGGAGAACATGTCTCTTCAACACATATGTCCCAGCTGGCTTCATTAGTTTTCTATCCTATGGAATCCATTCCAATACTTGTTATAGGAAAAGTGTAATAATATAGAAAATTTGTTTACCAGAATAGTGCAGTGGTTGTGTGTCACATACAGCAGGCCTATGTCATAAAAGTTAATATGGAGAAAGAGCATCTTAAAGATTATACATATAACGTAAATAAATTATAAAAATAAATGCAATTGTCCATTTACTGTGGGGGAGCTGTAGCCTGGCTCCGCCCGCCTACCTACTTCCGGTCAAATTTCATTTTCCCTTCAGTAGTCAGTCTGGGTGTGCAGTGCATTTCTCAGTTTTCTCCGGCTAATCTACAGCCGTCCAATCAGCGAACAGAGCGAGTGGCTGAGAACGATGACGTCAAAGTCGCGCTCCAGTTCCAATTGAATGCTGCGTTCCTTTATACTCGGAAGAACGAGATTTCCGACTTGGTAGTTCCGAGTTCCGACCTGTCTGTGTTCCAGTACATCTGCTCGCGAAAGTATGGACGCCGACAACCTTTCTCGTCCAAATAACTAAACGTTAGGCTCTAACAAGTTACCGTTGCCAGGTACCGGTAGATCCATAGACTACAATATGTAGTGAAGTCGGAAATTTCCGAGTTCCCTGTCCAACTGGAATGCACCGTCAGAAGCCGGCTCATGACACACGTGACGACCAAACGTTATGCTTGTTGGCTAATCCAGAGTGGCACTGGGCAGATCCAATAGTTTTAAACTTCAACAGACACAAGCCTCCAAGTGAGTGAACGTTTGCCAATTACAGCAGTTCCAGACCTTCTGTAAAAAATAAAATGAAGTACGATGGTCTGGTTGGACCAGGCTAGGGGAGCTGTACAGTTGTACAGAGTGATCATGTGCATCAAGATCAAACATATGTTATGAAATAGAGATATGTGACAGTGTGGGCAGTAGCCATGTTAAGTTACATTAATGACCATATACTTGTATCACATGATGAATGTGTGAATTATATTTTAATTAAGGGCAGCTTATCAATGAGAACACTTCAACACTGCTCTATAAAGAACCACACTGGTTATAAAAAGGGTCAATGTTTTATTTATTTATAAATCTTACCTGTTTAAATTATTCTTTATTTTATCAGACTTTATCAGGGAGGATTTAAAGCCGTACATGCGCTTTGAACTTCTTCAATAAAATACCATGACCCAAATTGTAAACTGTGGGTTCAAAATATCCAGTGTAAATTAAACATGTTTATTTGTCATCACCTTTTTCAATGACATAAAAACTACAAATGTCTGTCTTTCTCTGAATTATAATCCAACCCTCATGTTTTCCCCATAGATGGTATGTAAAAGGATTCCCCCCCCCTAGTCATAAAATACTATGTAACCTACACGTCTTTAAAATGCATTGTATCATGTGTTTAAGAAGAACATAAAGATACATATAGAAATAAATCAGACAATTAACATCTGAACAAATCCTTCTGTAATAACCGTCAGAGATCAATGTGTTCCCCTTAGTTTTGAATATCTCTTACAAACCTTTTTGAGCATGACTCATTTTCAAAGTCTTTATTTTTTGCATTGTACATATTATATAGTAACAGGAGAGATTCAGAAGTCACTTTGCATTTGTAACAGCAACACTTTTCAGTATACTGTATAAATCTAAGGACAAAGGGGGAAACATCCATACTGGTGTTACTGGGAAGGGTACTGCCACACTGTATTTCCTTACATGTAATCCCATCTCTTCAGCCATTTTACCTGCTGTTCAAGCAAAACATTCCATTTTTGATTTCCCACTTTCCCAGCAAGGTCTATTAGGGCCTACTCGTACTGGCTCATGTACTGCAGTCTGTAGGGCAACACAGCCTATCAGTCATATCCATTTACATGAACTCCAACCTACCAGCTTTTAAACAGTAAATTATATTAATTTTAATTTCTAAATATTTAATACATTCCTTTTTATATTTTAACCATATTTATATATTTGTATTGTATATATATGATTCATATTTAATTAATTTCTAACTACTTAACTATTAAATAGCTTGATATCTTAATTCATTTTAACCAGGGCTACACAGGTTTGCTGCGCCTCATTGTCAGAAAGTGACTCTGTGGCTAGGGCAGCCCTCTGCCACCCCCTAGTGTTTGAAGTGGTTTTGACCCACCTACAGTGTGAGGTGGTACTAATTGATACACGTTTATACAGTCACTGTGTTCCATGATTGTGCTCTGCTTTGATTGCAGTGTTTAAAATGTCTGTTCATTTTGATCCTATTCACTTGCTGTGTTCTGAGGGTTGTAATGTTGTCGTGTTTAACTCAGCTTGACCTTTTTATTCCAAGGTTTCTAGTCATAGTTTTAATTAATTAATTGTGTCAATAAAGTTTATATTATTGTGTCCTCACCTCAAGTTGTGCTGTGAATTTCTCTTGCCTCTGATACCAGACCAGACCGGGTTAATAAAAGTGGTGGCAGCTTAAAATCTAACAAACTACGTTGAATGTATTTTTCTGAAAGATGAACTAAACGTCACTGATATTTTTTATTTATTTCTTCTGTTTCCATCAACATAGAAAGCAAGTAGAGCAAATGAATAGACAAACAGAAATATATTAAACAAAATAAACCCACAAACATACTATGAGAGTCTTCCAGTTTACCCTCATTTGCCTTTAGCCCTCTCATTGTTATCCATGGGCAAGATTTTGCACACTTATACATACTGTACATGCCTGTGTCTGCTGCCCATCTACTGTATTTATCCTCTTAAAGATTAAATTTGTATTCAAACTCCTAACCATCCCAACGCCCCAGTTTCTCCATAGTTATCTGATGGGATCAGATTAACTCTTAAAATTGGGTTACTCTCCATATATTTCTCAGATGGTTTATCCCAATACATTGAAAGGGTTAGGGTTATTCTATCCCCTATATTTTTTATTACATGACAAACAGAAAAAGTACATTATTGTTTGCTGATGCCTTACTAATAAAATGCATGTGAAATACACATGTCTGTGTGTTTTATCTGTTCTACAGAAACAAAGCTGAAATGTATTTTATTTATTCAGTCCAATCTTTAATAAAATGCCAAAACAGATCAAAACCTTCAGCAGTGAGAGGATTTGGAAATAAGATGAAATAATGTTAAATTCAAACATTCAAAACATCCCTCCGATAAAGATGAAGCAACAATGTGTAACCTGTTGGTTAACAAGAGAGTGAGAGTGATTATAGAAATATCTAAATAAACCAGTTTCTAATGAGAATGAACAAACAAATTATTAAATACAACATCAAAACTTCAAATTGATTAAAAATAATGAAAAATCAAATAAATGGTTTTGAACATTAGATATATTAAAAGGCAAACATTAAAAAGTAAAAAAAAAAATAAGTAGAGAAAGATGATTATATAAGAATACAGAGTTAGCTTCAGGGTCATTCTAAATGTGATTAAAGAATAATTTTTCAAAAACCAAAACATCAGTTACTTTGGGTCCATGAGAAAAAGCTAGAACATCTACTTCAAAAGTCTTCTTTTTGGTAAATATTTTATTTCAGATTATTCAAAATAAACAACTATGACAAGAATAATAAAAGTGTAATTTAAATCATATCAAACCACGCTGATCTCTGTGACCTTACTAAGAGCGTCATTTGTAAATTATTGAAAGAATTGATGCTACAGTTTAATTTGAGTTTTCAATTGGTGTTGCTGCAAGTCATTTTGAATCTGTTAAGTTCTCACCTCTGTGAACACAAGATTTAACCCTTTAAACCACAACACATGTAATAAAAGGCAGAAAATGATTCATATTTAACCAAAACAAAAAGTTTACATCATACATATCTTAGCTTTTACATTAAATGCATCAGACATTTATAGAAACAAATACATATATTGTTCATTGCATTTGGAATATTTCAATTGGTTTGGTTCTTTTTTTGAAATGGGGATCTTTTTCCAATCTTTTATTTCGCCTTTTCAAGGAGCAGTGTGTAGAATGGATTGTCATTTTCAGGACAGACTTGGTAGAAATGGAATATAATATTCACAGGTATGTTTATATTAGTGTATAACCCCTAAATGTAGGCCGTGATTTTGGACTGCCATGATTCTGAACAAAATACAGTTAAAATTCACAAAATGGCAGAAATTCATAAATCAGATATGATCCTGTGTTTCTTCAGTGAGTTCTTAAATCAAATGAAATGCACAGAGGAGTTCACACATCATGGTCTGATCGGTCCAGGTTTAAACACACTTGTGTTTCTTCAGGGTGGAGTTTGTAGTGAAGCTTTTCATACATTTGACGCAACCGTACGGTTTGTGTCCTGTGTGGATTTGCTCATGCCGTGAGAGGTGAGACGATGAGTAGAACCGTTTGTCACAGTGTTGACATTGGTGTGGTTTGACTCCAGTGTGGATACGCTCATGAGCCCAGCATGAGCCGGAGAAACTGAAGACTTTCCCACAATGCTGACAAGAGTAGATTTTTTCCTTTGTGTGGATGTTTCTGTGATTATTGTAAGAACCTAGCTGGGTGAATCTCTGGCCACAATCCTCACAGCTGAACGGCTTCTCTCCGGTGTGAATATGTTGGTGGCGTTTGAGGTCTCCTGAGCGAGTGAATGTTTTACCACACTGGTCACAGCTGTACGACTTCTCTCCAGTGTGAATACGTTGGTGGACTTTGAGGGATACTGAGTGAGTGAATGTTCCCCCACATTGGTCACAACTGTACGGCTTCTCACCAGTGTGAATACGTTGGTGGATTTTGAGGGATCCTGATTGAGTGAATGTTTTACCACACTGGTCACAGCTGAACGGCCTCTCTCCAGTGTGGCTTCTCTGATGATTTGTTAGGTTCCTCCTCGACCTGAACTCCTTCTTACACTGTTGACAGCGGTGAGGTTTAGGTTTATTTGTTCCTTTTTGTTTCTGTAGCGACAAACAGACAGAAATACAAAGACAGAATGAGTGAGGCAGAGATGTGCAGTCAGGGTCAGCAGTAGGGATGGGAATCGTTAGGATTTTACAACAAATGAAAAGAAGACAAGGACTTTAATACTCAAATGCATTGGAGACACAAGTCACACACATTAGGATGGGGCCAGTAATCACACAGAAGGGACACTTGAAAGGAAAAGACAATGTTGCCTATAAATATAGATTTATATCAATAACAGAGTAGTATCAATGTTGTATAACAGGCTTTGACTTTTTATGGGTGCCGTTGCTGATGTTCCATAGAGCATGTGAGTTAAGTTTAGTTTCAGCTGTGTGTGTCTGAGTGAGAGCTTCATGTCAGTGTGCACCAGCAGGCGGCTCATCTTTATCTGTCTGTTTCCTGTGTATAATACTCCGGGTATTAAGTTCTTGATAAAGTGCCTGCTGCTTTGTTTTCTTTACTGTGAGTTTTGTCACGCATTTGTATGTGCCAATTTGATGTTGAATTTCCTTGGTTCTAATCTAAGTTAAAGCAGCGCTGTTTAGGTTGCTATGGTAGTTAATTGATAGCTTTCCATGTGAAAGGGGAATGTCCTTCACATGCAGTGTAGCCGTTCTGACCTGCAGGCGGCCCAATTGCGCTTTGCCTTTATGTGTGATCTGCTCTTATACACAGTCACCAGGAGTTTGTTTATTTTGTCTGAGTGGAATATTCTGTATGTGACTCTAGGATATTTGTTTCTGTATATTATGAATGCATAGCTCAGTTTGAGTTATTTATTAAGTAACCCAAGTGTTTTCTTTATTCAAGATTCATAGAATTATGTGAGGCCTGATGCTGGGAACACACCACACTGGCCCCCTGCGGCGGTTGGCCGTGTGAACGCAGGAGGCTCGCCGCTTGGTCATATTGGGCCATATATTCCTGACGCCGACGCCGAGATCAGACCCGTCACACTTATGGTGCAACAACAACAACATGGTCCAGCTGTGCCAAAAAATACAGATGTAGGTTCACTGTGTAACCAGCGGCAGTCATGTCACAAATAACATTAAAACAGCTTGAAGACGCACCCCGATCGCAAATACACACACATTAACAGCAATTCAGCAACATACCAAACACAATAACAACAGCAGTGTGTGCTCAGCTGCAAAATTAAAGGCAGACATCAGCCTACCTGAAAGTTAAAGTGCGCCGGGTCTGACGGAGGACAACACCGGTGCTTCGCTGTACTATATTGGAATTCCACACGGACACTGCCGTCAAGTTTGGGTTCATATTATTCTCAGGAACAGCTCACAGCTGGGAGAGTTTCACTATGCTAACTGGCGCTACCTTGGCTAAAGTACAACCAACAGCTAAACAGATGCAAAATACACATATTTGCAGAATGTATTGGAAGCCCAATGTCCTCACTCCACACGCCCACCTCGTCTTGCAGACCACCGGGCAATCTCAACGCTGATTGGGTATCGCGGCGACGCCAAAAAGATAAATAATTTAATCTTCTGCGTCGACATACCATTCTTAGATGCTGTTTAACCCTTATTGAGCTAACCCTCCTTCATTACCTCTCGAACAATATTTTGATTCCTTTCTCCATAAGAAATTATTACATGATAATAAAAGACAACAATTTCCAGAACACATTGAAGTCATTTTCAAAACCTAAAAGATGAAAAACTTTTTTTGATTTTTCCTCTAGAGTTAGGATTTACTAATCGGTTACACATATCATTTAGTGGCCTGTAGAGTAGACCCCAGGAGTCAGTTAATTTGTTAGTTGAGTCTGGGTGAACCTTTAAAGATGTTAAACACACTTTACCTAGTAGTTTACTGCCTCTATAAAGTAAATGTAATGTCCACAACTTATACTTTAAGGGCCGGGGTCCACCTAACGCTTTTTTCGCGCACAAGCGTCATTGATTCCCAATGAGAGGCGAGCGTCTCGGGAAAAAGCTGCAGTGCCCAGCGTCCTTTTCCCGAGTGTTTCACCCTTTTAGTGCTGCCGCTTCAAGCGTTTAGAGTTGAAAAAGGCTCAACTTTTCAGAAAAGAGTCGGGATGTCATCTGCGTTTTTATCAGCGGGCCAATCAGAGAGTAGATCATCGGGACTCCTTGGCAACCCAGAAGATGGAAGAAAAACTTATTTTGCCTAAACAGTGAAACCAGTGTTGCCTGACAGTGCCAGTGGACAAGATGACAAACAGCTTTTTCCTCCGCTGCTCACAGCGTTTTCTCTCTCGCCCCTAAAAAACCGCAAAGTAGACACAGGCCCTAACTGAAAGATTATATATGAAGAACAAACTGAGCGAGCTGGGCAAGAATACAGCTCCAAATGATTCAGAATACAATTACTTTCTTCAAACTCGATCAAATTCATGAGATTCCTAAAATGAAAGATTATATTCTAGACCTGACATGAAGAACTGAGGCTGAGTAGGTGCACAGTGTTTTCCGTAAGCGCCGGCCGCCGGCCATGAAAGCATTTCCAGCCGGCTACTCTTGCACCTCTACTCCACAAGAAAAACAAACATTACTCTTTCTCTTTCCATTTGCCTCTGTCGCATAAATGTTAAACTGAATTCTCATCTATACTGTTCAATAAAGTCAGTTTAACTGAGGGAGTTCAAGATCTAAGAAGACCCCCACCCTCGCATCACTGAATAATCTGCCTGCTCCACGCTGTGGTGTGAATGTGTGTGTGTGTGTGTGTGTGTGTGTGTGTGTGTGTGTGTGTGTGTGTGTGTGTGTGTCAGCGGTGCACAAACACAAGCATGCACTCGTGGTGCATCACTTACAGTGGACGAGCGTTTCGGTGAAATACGCTAAAAACGTGAGGACCAGAGTTGACATGAAATACGCTCGTTGTAACTGCAAGTAAGTGAAATAAAACGTAAGTTGTAAGCCCAATATTGTCAAATCAGTAGGCTACACCTGTTCAACCTGCATTAAACGTGAACACGCAATATTTTAATCTCTTATGTCGGCCCAGAGAAGAACAGCACGCTAGCTCAGCAGTTAACTAGCTAAATAAATCAAGCTGTCTGTCTTTGCCATGAATCATAAAATAATGCATACTTGTATAGCGCTGCTAACTGAGACTAGTGTTAGCAGCCCCTCCTCCCTATAGCTGGATACAGACAGAGGAGAGGAGGAATACTGAACCATGTTTTTCATTCTTTTAAACTTTCCTCAGTATTCTGATGACAGAAATAGACTGATTTAATCTATTGAGACATTGAGTGTATTTAAAAACATTTAGAATAAATTACTTTACATTTATAAGATAGAAAGATCACAACTTTGTGGATGTTTATTTTCATAATATTCTATTTTATATTAATATTTTTATGGAAAATCCATGTCTTTCTTCAATAGCTTCTAATTCATCCGACCCAGTGTTATTTTATTTATTTTATTTTTTATTTAAATATTTCAGGACAATGCACATTGATAAACATAGTCATTCCAACATGTAAATGTGCCAGATTGTAGCCCAGGGGCTAATTTCCATCTGTTGTCCATAGGCAGGTGGATGTTACAGTAGCAGGTGGATGTTACAGTAACATTGCCAAATTATTCCAAAAATTAGTAGGCCTACTACACAGGAAACAGTTGTTCACACAAAATTCCCCAGATTTAAATTCTTAATTTTCCTCTCAAAGTGCACCAGGTTCATAGCCGAACGACCACGGCAAAAGTTTAATTTATCAGTTAATTAAGTCCAGGGCTCCAGACAACATTTTAGGGGCGCAAGCAGAACATTTAGGGGGACACATTGAATGGAGCTGGAAAGCATCTATTCACATTTTTCCCAATTTGAACTATATGAGGCCTACTGATATTGTATTTCCAGCATGTTTTGGACCACACTGACAACAGATGATACAGTTCATTGTGTTTTTGATTTGGCATCACCATGTGAAATCCTTCAGACATTCCTTTAGGAAAAGGCCATTTTCACCACAACCTCTTCTACATCCGAGCCCTCTTATTGTTCCTCTATCTCTGCTGACTCCTCTGTAAGGAAAATTGTTATTGGCCCAAAAGTAACTAGTAGTAGCAAGATGACATAATCAGCTAATTTGCATAACATGGTATTCTGAAAGAGGCAAAATGAATAGAAAATGCTGACCAGGTAGTTTACAAATTAACTAGGCCTATTTACATATTTACAAATTCACTTTACAAACTTTCTTTGTTGCCATATAACAACAAGATTAACTTTGTTATAGATATGCAGTGGCCTATTGAATGTGGACCTATAAAAAAATGTACATGTTTAAAAACGTGCACAGAGCAGACACGGTGCTGTCTGTCTGCTGGCTGCTGCAGGTGGCGGGGGAAGCTATCAGACTGGCCGTGTGAGTGAGTGCTGTCAGCGATGAGGGGTATACAGCCGTTGCTACTCTGCTCTGGTGGGCGCGTTTTTTTTTTAAGTCGCAAGATGTGTCTCTCTGGACTTTAACAGCCTTACGGCCCCCACACACATCCTACCTCTACTGCGCGTCTACCTCGCGTCTGCGTCTGACTTTTTGTCACAGACTGTGAAATCAACGTAGAGCGAGCACACATCCAACCTCAGACGCACTGCTGAGGCGTGTCGGAGGCACGTCTGCAGCGACGCTCCCCTTCACCTCAGGAGGCTCGCCTATTTTTTTCTGAGAGCAGCGCGTCTCTCTCGCGTCTCTGTGCTTTAACTGATAGAGAAATACTCTGCTGACAGTCATACCAGCAGCATTCACTCTAGTTACACGTTTACCCGGTGTGTTTATTTCAAAATAAAACATCCCTTAGTCGTATACGCGAATAATCCCTTTATTTCACGATTTAATTGTGCAATCAAAATCCGAGGGATTTAAAACCTAATTTTCAATTAGTTCTGGCATTTCATTTTTGGATAAATGACACATATAGAGATCCAATATAGTGAAGAAATAAAAAAGATCATGATGAGCGCAACAGTTTTCCGTTGCTCTATCTGTGTCTACGGCCTTCTTCTTCCCCGACCACACCCCCCTCTCTCTCTCCCGTATAAATCAGTAAAGTGATTTTTGAAATACTCTGCTGAGAGTCATATTGACTTCATACTGGCAGCTTTCGCTGTAGTTTCACCATTTCCTGGTGTGTCCCCTTCAAAATAAAACTTCCAACAAGCGAAAATATGGCAAAAGAAAAGAAGAAAAATGGCAATGGGGCGCACGGATTACTGCAGACTCAATATAAATCATATGCATCATAGATGACATGAAAGAACTTCATTTTTAATGGGAATTATCTATGAAAACTCTATGTGGAAAGATAGGGCTTTTAGAAGCAGCGCTGCAGCAGCAGCAGCTGCTGAGACGTTGCATGTGTGTCCGAGAAAAGTCCGAGAGAGGCAGCAGTAAGGTAACGCGACGCGCTCCAGAGGTAGACGCAGGATGTGTGTGGGGCGCGTTAGCGCTACGGCGGAAAGTCGGCAAATAAAGCGGAAAAACTCGGCAGTTGGCAACATGTTAAAGACTTGACGACAGCTGGACACTGCGATGAAAGTAGGTCACGTGATCCGCGCAGTTGATTGTGTAACTGTTCACTCGCGGACTGTCCCTTCTCTTCTCTCTCCCTCGCTCTTAATGCACTAATAATAATGATAATAATAATGAAAACATTTCGGCGAGTTTTCCGCTCAGCCCAGATGAGCAGCAACATGTAAGAGCAGTTAAGTGGGGACAGCACAGACACTTATTGTATTACTGTATTTATGCATTATCACACATTTTCTACGTACCCCAGAGTCATCAGCAGGTGTCTGTGGTGGTGAGGAGACATCTGGTGGTAGTATGGAGGCAGCAGGCTGGGAGGAGGATGCAGCAGGCTGGGAGGAGGCAGAGGAATGTGGCTCATGGAGGAGACCTGCTAGAGTGGAACCAGCTTCTTCCTCCATCATGTCCTCTGTCTCCTCAGTGTCAGGGTCCATCATTAGGGCTCCAGTCTGACTCAGGAGGGAGTCCGCAGCAAGCAGCTCTCCTGTCAAAGAAACAACAGACACACACATTAAAAGCTGTGTTCAAAGCATATGTGTAGCAGAGTTAAAAATGCACTTTCATTTAAACTTTGTATTCGTAAGTTCTATCTTAGTTATTTTTGTATTCATTGTCATTCTTATTCAGGTTTCCAGTGGAAATGACCTGCACATCGCCTTGTCTGTACCCTCTTAAATGTCCGTACCTCCCATTTCCCCTCAATCTGTCGTATTGCATTGCTGTGTCTAAAGACCCTTTCTCGTTAATGTATTGTTTTCTTTAGGAAATTGGGCCATTTATGTTGCATCTTTAGGTGCATATTTGTTTATATTAATACCGCTACATTACCCAGCCGTTTTGTTTTGACTGTAAATATAAGTTTTGTAGACTGTACACTACATCAGCTGCTGTTTCCATATGTTCAGTTCGGTTATTATGAAGCTGAGAGCACTGATCTTACCAAGTGAATCTTTGCTCACAAACGTCACAGCTTTTGAGTTTTTTTTCCAGTGCGGATGACTATGTGTTCTGTCAAATGTCCCTTTCATATTTAACCGTTTCTCACACTCAGAGCAGCTGTGTACTTTCTCTCCAGTATTACCTTTTATATCACTCTTTGAACCCAACTGAAGCTCTCTGGTCTCCTCAGACTCATCACCCCTGTCTTCAGACTTAGAGGAGTCTTCAGGCTGGTCTTCAGTCTCAGGTTGTGAATGTGGATCTGGATGGGAGTTCCTAGCTGGTTCTGGTCCTCCACTGTCCTCTCCATCAGCTGCTGTTTCCATCTGTTCAGTTAGTCTTTGATGAAGGTGTGAGGACCAAGGACCAACAACCTCATGTGTTTTGTTGAGCTGACAAGTCCAGTGGTATTTCAAGGGCTTTTCTCCACCGTCTTCAGTCTCTTCACAATCTTCACTCTTCACAGTTACAGGAGTGAAGGGGAACTTGATGATATCTTGAAGCTGCTCTGCCTCCTGACTGCTCCACACTTCCTCCTGTTCCTCTTTAATGTGTGGGGGCTCTGGTGGTGGCTCCTCCTGGTCCAGACTGGGGCTCCACTCCTGCTGCTCAGGGGGAACCTCTTCTTTAACCACCACCAGCTGCTGCTGGACGTCTGCAGGGAAAAGGTCAAACACAAGGAAATCCACATGAGTTTATGTTGAAGACAAACTTAACATGGAGACTCTGATGCAAGAAACAGCATCTACAAATCCAAAGTGCCGTCATCTGTCTGCTGGTAAATGAAAATATTAATATTTCTAAAAAATGTGCAGTAGACAAGACGTACAAGAGATTAGGGGTGGGCAATAGTTGATTCTTTTTAAGACTGATATAATGACGGTAGTTTGGAGGAGGAAAAAAGAAGAAAGTTAGGGTTTTTGGGTGGATGGATGGATGGTGATTTGAGTGGGTCTGTGGGAAATTCAAAAGGTCCCAAATTAAAAAACAGATGTAGAAATTGTAGTGTTCCTTTAATGTTGGTGTGATATGGTTATAATTAACATTTATTCATTGATGATGATATAATCTAATACTCAAATAAATGTATCAGATTTAAAATTGTATTTGTTTGATCCGAAATAAAAAAATACAATTCTAAATCCGAATAGTTTATTAGACTACAAGAATGCATTCGAATCTACAAAGTTCAATTATTCAATGTACAGAATTATATAGCCTAATAGCATTTTTACTACTACTTTTAGTAATTTCTTTGCTTTAGTTTTTTTGATAACACATCTCATCTTAACTGCAATGCATTGTGATTAAATAAATGATGAAGACGATGAAGTCCGGAGAAGTCTACCCCCTCAGTGGACTCAGTGGAAGTCTGCAGTGAACTAGATTAACGGTTGTTTTGGACACAAACCCTGAGGACTCGCAGACTTTCCCGGGGACACACACGCAAAAGCTGTGTAATTCTAAACTGTGGATTCAGCCTAGATGTGATTTCCTGTATTCTAGTGCCCTTTAATATGTAGTTTGATTATTGTTTGGCTAAAGCAAAAGAAAAAATTAAAAGGGCGGCCATATTCTGTAATTTCATCCAAAAAGTGTTTATCCCTAGTCAGATCACATATTTGAAAATACTATTACAAAGCTTTAAGTACAACATTTGATTTGATGAATAATTCAGAGCAATCTTTAACCTTTCATTGTTTAAAGAATTTAGGATCTCTTTAAAGGGGACATATTATGCAAAAACTCGGGTTTAAATGTATATTTCCGAGGTCTACTAGAAAAGGTTTTAATGGTTTATTCTTCAAAAAACCCATTTGTTTTCTACCATTTCCCATTTCTTCATCGCCTTTTCCAGCCTCTTCTGCTCTCCATCTCAAAAGGTTGATTTTGACATCTACCCCCCTTCGCAAAAATTCTAGTCTGCTCTGACTGGTCAGATCTACATGGGCGTGCATGCACCGCCCTGCTCATTTACTCTATACCAACCTATATGGGCATGGCACACGCCCAGCTGTCAGTTTTGTTTACTTTTGGCCAATGCAGCATGGAGATCGATGTTACCATGGTTGCATTCCGAATCGCATACTCTTTCTTTTTTCTATTCTACATACTACATCCGAAGATAAAAATAATCTAGTTAGGATGCAGTAGGCAAACTATTGGGACATAATTTACTCTCTTATTTCATCATAACATTGCGCCTTGATCTTGCCTCTTGCTTTTATATCCGGCGCATCCCCGTTTGTTTTCATATGGAGGCTTCGTCGATGTGACGTCACTTCACGTGCGCACTGGATTGTGGGTCAGAATCGCCCAAATAGGATGCAGTTTTCAACACTAACAATCTTGGCCGCATGAAGTAGGACATCCGGGTACTTCTAACCATCCTAAATCTGGCCACACGAATCGGGACATCCTAAATCTTTTTTCTACATACTATATAGTAGAAAGTATGCGATTCGGAACGCAACCCCTGTTTAGCTTCATTTCTACAGCAAATGTCAGCACACTTACCACTTCTAAAACCAAAAGCTTTACAACTGAACCTGGTCAGGCAGGAGTCTGAGCTGAAAACTGTGAAAATTGCATCAAGATTTCTGGTTTCCCTGACATTATCCTCAGGTAAATACAGTTTAAATATGTCACAGTCAATAACAGAATATGAGCTAAGTATTTATGCAAACAACTTCTAACTTGTAACATACAACGTTTTATGTATGTCTCTACAACCCAGTGGAGTGAAAAAGCAGGAAAGGAATGTATCATGTCAAGACTCACTGGAAAGGCATTATCTTTTGTAAAAGAAAAAAAGTATAGAAATAATTAGTCAGAGCTGCAAATTATCTTACACCCTTTCAATATCTAATAGATAATGTATCATTTGTATTGTGATCACTCATTTATAATAAAGTTTTACTGTTAAAAAATGTGTTGTGTTGCTAACTGTCACTGTTTGCTTCGTGTAGTAAAGGATTACTTGAAACTCACATTTTCATAGTCAGGATGTTGGACTAGTTTTCTGACCGATCTACATGCATTGACTTATACGTTTTTTTTAATTCAAACCTTTATCTCTCTGAAGATTTCTTATAAAACAGTATCATTACATTTTAAAAAGACCAAAACCATACTTAAAAATAAAGCAGTTTATTCATAGCCAGTGAAATGGAAATATAAAGTGTACATATCAAACAGAAGCAAAGCCATAACTTGTATGTAACTGTCCAGTTGTTGCAGGTGGGCCCTGAAAAAGACCACCTGTCCCACCCAGTGAACAGTCTCCTCTGATGGAACAGATAGTGTGGTCCGTCAGGTCACTCATATCTGTAAAACATGACACATTCAATGTTATATCATGTAGCCTAGCTGAAATATACATCATACATCTGTAGTTATGGCAAAGCTACAAACTAATGAAAATATATTTTTTCTTCGATTATTAAATAAGATAGGCTACTAATACATTCAGTATAGCCCTTGCTCAAGAAGCAACGAGTTCTGAGTGATACTGTGTGCTTTTTGAAATATAATGGACAGGAAACAAACAGCAGTAGAGGCAACTTACAGTAGGCTATTCCTGTCTATTATAGTGTACATAAACACTGGAGATGTAATAGGCCTACTGCTGCATGTACCACGACTGCTTGCATAACTACACACTGTCAACAACAAACAAATACTCTTCAGTTTCCAACACACCGTACAGTTTCCCCGTCTGTTTTTCACACAGGGGCTGTCATGGACAGACTCACAGATCTAAACGTTAGCATAAAGCTAACGGTTAAGCTAGCGGACGCAATCGCTAATGCTAACTACTTAATCCAGCGGCATTATCTCGTTTCAGTCGGCGTTGGTTATTATAGGAGGGATAAATCAAAGCACATTACACACATTGAACTCATAAACGGACAGATTTTTATTTATTTTTTTAAATAGGACTACTTACATTTCTAGAGGAGAGATGGTGTCTCTTAGCCTGACTCCGCCCGCCCGCCTACTTCCGGCCAAATTTTATTTTCCCTTCAGTTGTCAGTCTGGGTGTACAGCCCATTTCCCAGTTTTGCCGGAGATTCGACAGCCGGTCCAATCAGCGAACAGAGCGAGTGGCTGAGAACGATGACGTCGAAGTCGCGCTCCAGTTTCAGTTGCCAGAAGCCGGCTCATGACACACGTGACGACCAAAGGTTATGCGATTGGTTGGCTAATCCAGAGTGGCCCTGGCAGATCCAATAGTTTTAAACTTTAACAGACACCCGCCTCCATGAGTGAACGTTTGCCAATTACAGCACTGCCAGACCTTCTGTACAAATGAAATGAAGTGCGATGGTCTGGTAGCACCAGGCTAGGTGTCTCTCAGTCTTCCAGGCACAATCTCCTCCACACTCCAGTATAACGGCAGATCACACTAGATTGCCAACCTTTGCTGGGCATAGCCTAACACAAAATTAAGTAAATCCATTCAGCCCCGGTCTGCTTCGAGGCTGGGATGATGGTAGCTTGAGGATGAGCTAACACTGCAGCTTGCTTCTACTCTGTTGTTGCATTAGCAGGTGCAGTTCCAGGTGTGTGTGGTTACGAACGGGGGCGTCTTGATTTGCCAATCAACTACTGAGTTTCTGGCGAGCTTTCCCGTGGGAGTATTTATGTTAATGAAAACCGACCAATTTCGTCATCAGCCTGTGTTTTTTGGAACAGACCTTCAAATCCCCCCTTTTTTTAAATAAGCATCCCAGAAGAAACTGACATATTGGTTTTTTTGAAGCGTGTGTGTGCTGGTAGGGACCCCAATAACCTAAAAAGTGTGCCCAAACACCGGCAATGTTTGGTTTTTCATAATATGTCCCCTTTAAGCCTGCATGCAATGCTATGTATGTGAAGTGAAGTTTGGTTGTCATAAAGTCACTGAGTTACAGTAAGTGAAGAGGACAACTGCAGTCAGTCAGTGAGTGTATTCATCACAGGAGATGCTTATGACACACACCATTGGGTTTTATATGGAAAAGTTGGGTGGTCCTCTCTTAAAGAAAGACGTGACACACATTTGCATACGTTATACAATATAAAGCCCTGACCGGGAAGCTACCACATTGTTTGACTAAAATGCTGCAAAATTTCAGATGGGCTTTATCAGATCCGCTCCACTGACATGCTCATGTTATATACACTCAAAGGCCACTTTATTAGGTATAGCGGTTCATTTTCTTGTTAACACATATCTTATCAGCCAATCAAATGGCAGCAACTCAATGCATTTAGGCATGTAGACCTGGACGGGACAACTTGTTGAAGTTAAAACCGAGCATCAGAATGGGGAAGAAAGTGGGTTTAAGTAACTTCGAACATGGCAATGTTGATGGTGCTAGAAGGGCTGGTCTGAGTATTTCAGAAACTGCTGATCTACTGGGATTTTCACGCACAACCATCTCTAGGGTTTACAGAGAATGGCCTAAAAAAGAAAAAATATCCATTGAGCGGCATTTGTGTGGACAGAAATGCCTTGTTGATGTCAGAGGTCAGAGGAGGATGGGCATGCTGGTTCAAGATGATAGAAAGGTAATTCAAATAACCACTTGATACAACCAGGGTATGCAGAATACCATCTCTAAATGCAAAACACGACCAATCTTGAAGCAGACGGGCAACGGCAGCAGAAGACCCCACAGGGTGCCACTCCTGTCAGCTAAAAAGAGGAAACTGAGGCTACAATTCACACATGCTCTCCAAAATTAGACAATACAGGGCTCAACGCTAAGGTTTTTTGTCTGAATTCTACTTGCCCGAAGTAAATTTTTACTGGCCCCTATGTAAAATCTTTATTTACAATGTATAAACACATCATGGACAGTGTTATAGATGAGTTAAGGATCATACTGAAAGTGGAGGCTATTATTCAAATATTATTTGAGTTGGAACATTTGTAATTTTTTAGTTTCTAAACCGACAATAACTGCAAATGAGACAAGTTTTATGCAAAAAAAACATTGGTCACACCAATGTTTTTTTCTTGTACTTTATTCTTTTTACAACAGCAATTTTTCTGACATTTTTTTAGGCCTACAACAATCTGTTTTAAACGTTTATTTTTTATTATTCAAAATCTCAACTTTTGGCTAAGGACAGGCTGTTTTGAACACTTTTCCAGTAGCCTAGTTTCAAGCTTCCACTGTGAAGTGACACCTCTAGTCCATTTATGAAGATGTACATGCAGGCTGTAAAGATGTTCCTCTGCTAACTGTTGCTGATGTTTGTGTTGAGCTGCATATTAACTGGTAGGCTACTAGCAGCAGAGCTAACGTTAGCATCCTCGCTACGACTAGATTCACTTTGGATGCATTTAAAAAACGCGGATATTTTTGCTGCTTTTCAGACGGCTGGGATCTACTTATTTAGGCCTAGTCGTTGGCTTTTGTACTTTCTGTCACACCAACGTAACGCGTGTAGTTCTCTTTCCTATCTCTCTGACTGTGTGTGCGTGTGTGAGACGCGCACCAGTTTTTTGCCGAGATCTACGTGTGTGTGTGTGTGTGTGTGTGTGTGTTTCGGCGGTGGAGCCCCGCCCCCCTTCACTAAACGGAGCAGAGGAGAGAGATGCAACGCAGCAGACACAACTACTCGCACATAAAATTAGATAAGTAACATATAGGCCTAAGTGTTTATTTAATAATGAGCACCAGTTCTATATGAAAAAAGACCGTAGATAGATGAATTTTATTTGCCACTATAAAACATAAAAATATTATTATAATTTTTTTCAATAATTTCGGAAAAACTTCTTGCCCGTTCGGGCAAGTGGGTTGTCATAGTTACTGGCCCGACGTGGCGTTTTACTTGCCCCGGGACGTCGGGCAATCCTTATTGTTGAGCCCTGCAATAGAAGATTGGAAAAGTTTTGCCTGATCTGATGAGTCTCAATTTCAGTTGTGAAAGTCTGATGGTAGGGTCAGAATTTGATGTAAACATGAAAGCATGGATCCATCCTGCCTTTCACCATCAACCATGCCACGTTAAAAGTCACTTAAATCCCCTTTCTGATGCTCGTTTTTAACTTCAGCATGTTATCTTGACCACATCTACATGCCTAAATGCATTGAGTTGCGGCCATGTGATTGTAAGACTAGCTTTTTGTTTTTATAAGCAATTGAACAGGTGTACCTAATAAAGGTTTCCGTTTCCCCTCAATCTGTAGTATTGCATTGCTGTGTGTAAAGACCCTTCCTCGTTAATGTATTGTTTTCTTTAGGAAATTGGGCCATTTATATTGCATCTTTTGGTGCATATTACTATATATTAATACCGCTACATTACCCAGCCGTTTTGTTTTGACTGTAAATATAAGTTTTGTAGACTGTACACTAAATCTTTTCCTACGCTCCATCAGCTGCTGTTTCCATATGTTCAGTTTGGTTATTATGAAGCTGAGAGCACTGAAGGCCAACACACTGTGTCTTGTGTCTTCTGAGTTGATCTTACCAAGTGAATCTTTGCTCACAAACATCGCAGCTTTTGAGTTTTTTTCCAGTGAGGATGACTATGTGTTCTGTCAAATGTCCCTTTCATATTTAATTGTTTCTCACACTCAGAGCAGCTGTGTACTTTCTCTCCAGTATTACCTTTTATATCACTCTTTAAACCCAACTGAAGCTCTCTGGTCTCCTCAGACTCATCACCCCTGTCTTCAGACTCAGAGGAGTCTTCAGGCTGGTCTTCAGTCTCAGGTTGTGAATGTGGATCTGGATGGGAGTTCCTGGCTGGTTCTGGTCCTCCAATGTCCTCTCCATCAGCTGCTGTTTCCATCTGTTCAGTTAGTCTTTGATGAAGCTGTGAGGACCAAGGACCAACAACCTCAAGTGTTTTGTTGAGCTGACATCCAGAAATCCAGTGGTATTTCAAGGGCTTTTCTCCACCGTCTTCAGTCTCTTCACAATCTTCACTCTTCACAGTTACAGGAGTGAAGGGGAACTTGATGATATCTTGAAGCTGCTCTCCCTCCTGACTGCTCCACACTTCCTCCTGTTCCTCTTTAATGTGTGGGGGCTCTGGTGGTGGCTCCTCCTGGTCCAGACTGGGGCTCCACTCCTGCTGCTCAGGGGGAACCTCTTCTTTAACCACCACCAGCTGCTGCTGGACGTCTGCAGGGAAAAGGTCAAACACAAGGAAAACCACATGAGTTTATGTTGAAGACAAACTTAACATGGAGACTCTGATGCAAGAAACAGCAGCTAAAAATCCAAAGTGCCGTCATCTGTCTGCTGGTAAATAAAAAGATTCATATTTCCATAACATTTGCTGTAGACAAGACGTGCGAGATTAGAGGTGGGCCATAGTTGACTTTTGAAGGCTGATATAATGACGGTAGTTTGGAGGAGGACAAAAGCAGATAGAGGAAAATGAATAGATAGGGAGCTAGGGTTGGTGGGTGGATGGATGGTTGGTGATTTGAGTGGGTCCTTCGGGAAATTCAAAAGGTCCCAAATAAAAATCTGATTGAGAATTTGTAGTGTTCCTTTAATGTTGGTGTGATATGGTTATAATAAACGTATTAATTTATGTTGATATAATCTAATACTCAAATGAATTGATCAGATTTCAAATTGTATTTGTTTGATCTTAAATCTAACAAATACAATTTGAAATCTTGGAAGTTTATTAAGATCTACATAGTTATGTTATTCAATGTACATTTATAATGATATAGCCTAATAGCATTGTTTGTATTTTCATTTACATTAGAACATAATACTCATACCCTACTTTAGTCATTTATTTGCTTTAGTTTATTTGATAATACATCTCGTCTTAACTGCAATGCATTGTGATTAAATAAATGATGAAGACAGTGGACTAAGTGGAAGTCCGCAGTGAACTAGATTAACGCTTGTTTTGGACACAAACCCTGAGGAATTGTGGACTTTCCCTGATACGGTCGCAAAAGCTGTGTAATCCGCAGGTCCACTGAAGTCTGCACGTTTGAATCCAGCCTAGATGTGATTTCCTGTATTCTAGTGCCCTTTAACATGTAGTTGGATTATTGTCTGGCTAAAGCAAAAGAAAAAATTAAAAGGTCGGCCATATTCTGTAATTTCATCCAAAAAGTGTTTAACCCAGTCAGATCACATATTTGAAAACACTATTACAAAGCTTTAACTACAGAAATTGATTTGATGAATAATTCAGAGCAATCTTTAACCTTTCATTGTTAAAAATCTCTTTAAAGGTTCAGTAAGCGGAATGGTCAGTTTGGCTAACTTCCTGTCACTGACTGCAGTTAGCGGTCCCCTCCCTCGTCCCCACGTCACCACATTAATGCACTGCGGTCTTCCAGCAGCGAGTTATTTAGCATCATCTCATAAGTGTGATAAAACATGATAAAAACCATCAAAACAGACATTGGGAAGGATTTTTACCTGCTCCGCCATTGTAGGCGCATACACATTCACCGATCTGTAGCTCTGCGCGTGCACCGGCAGTGAGACGGGTGCCGGTTTGTAGCATTCTCTCTTCTGATTGGATATCAGTTTCGGGATCCCCGAAAAGTTTATTTGCCGATTACATGCAGAGCGGGTGACTGAGAGATCGGCTTTATGAAACGCGCACACTATGTAAGTGATCACTGTATGAATAAAGAGCGATTTAAAACGTATATTAAAATAAATAAATCACTTACTTCACCTTTAAGCTTGCATGCAATGCAATGTATGTGAAGGTTGGGTGGTCCTCTCTTAAAGAGAGACGTGACGCACATTGGCAAATTGTACAAAGCCCTGACCGGGAAGCTACCACATTGTTTGACTGTAATGCAGCAAATTTCAGATGGGCTTTATCAGATCCGCTCCACTGACATGCTCATGTCTCACAACAAGCCCGGTCTGAGCTTGGAAAGTCAGCTTTTCGCTTTAGTGCCCCTGACTCCTGGAACAACTTACAGCAACAATTTAAGATAAATACCTTCATATCCTTTAACAAATTTAGACATATTATCTTAAATCTGCCAAACTCTACCTGTAACTGTTTTAATGAGGCTTTATTGTACTTTCACTCATTTCATTTTAATTGCAGCTATTCTACATCACTGTCTAAATTGTTTTGTTTCTTTATCAGTTGTGTATTTGATGCAGTTACATTGTTTGTGTATGTATTGTTGTTTTTGCTTTGCATTTGATTGACTTGACGTCATTGCAAATGAGGGTCATCCCTCAATCTATCTAAAGTATATATTAAAGTTTAAAAAAGTATCTAATAATATCAAATACAATCTAGTAGCTAAAACGACGGTGGCCCGTTTTCCATTTACCAATAGACTACAGGAGGGCTACATGTTTAGCATTAGTTAGCATAGTTTAGCATCAGTTAGCCTTTTCACTTCACGCTCACTGTGGTTCATGTTTTTGAGCCAGTGTTTTCCCTGATTAACTTGTAATGTGGAACATACCTGCTAAGAATAACCGGACTTCAGGCTTCCAAACAGCGTCCAGTAGTTTTTGTTGTCGCTCGTTCTCCTTCTTTAAACGACAACGTTCCTCCTCGTGCTCTGCTATGGTTCTTTCAAACAGCCCAAATATCTCTTCAGCGGCCGCATTCAGTCGCTGCTTCACCAAGGCTCTCACCATATCCGCTTTAGACATGTTTCCCCACAGTCACGACGACTCTGTCTCCACAAACTCCGTCACAAACTCTTTATCAGTATCAAATCTCCTCTCTCAACAAAACAACTGGACTGTGCCGTTTTGGTTTTGCTTACGACCCGAATACAAAGAGGGGGACATCCGGTTCCGGGGCAACAGAGCAAATGACCTTCAAAAAGAAAGTCGAGGATGTCCACAGTGAAGCACAATGTTATTAATCCAGTTTTATTCAATATAATGATTAATGATATTTTCTGCAACGTTGAGAGGGGATTTGGGTTGTCTTTGTTTGCCGATAATGGGGCTATCTGGAACAGAGGGCGCAATGTTGAGTTTATTTTAAAGCAGATTCAAAGAGCATTAGTGTCAGTAGAGGAATGGAGGAACACATGGGGCATCAACATATCTGCCTCTAAGTCTCAGTATATTGTATTTGGCTTTTAAAGGAAGTTGCCTTATATTGGTTTGTATATATGTATGTATCTCCACTGGAGAAAGTAAAAGCTTCAAATTGTTTGGCCGTTTGGTTTGAAGAGCGGATGACTTGGGCTGCGCATGTCAGTAAAATGTTGTGGAAGTTTGAACAAGTTGTGAATGTTATCAGAAGTCTAGCTGGGTGTGAGTGGGGGTCTGACTGGGAGACAATGCTTCTAATTACCCAGGCCATGATTAGATCTTGAATATGGGTGTTGTGTGTATGGCTCTGCGTCTAAATCTGTTCTGGCAAGGCTAGATGTGCTGCAGGGCTTTGAGGCTTTGCTGTGGGGCCTTTAGAACGTCCCCAGACCCTGCCCTGCTTATTGAAATGGGAGAAATGCCCTTATGGTAAAGGCGCATTAAGTCAGGGCTTCAGTACTGGGTAAAACTAAAGGGGTGTCATGAAACTTTTCCAGCACGGAGCCTGTTGCAAGAGTCTGACTAAGGCAATAAGTATAAACATTTTTTTTAGTAAGTATAAATCAGTGGGTTGGGAGGCTGGGTATGGAACAGTGTAGCGGAACATACAAGCTATGCCATATTAGGTGCTGCCCGAGCTGAGTATTGATCTTGGTTTTCTACAGGAAAAAGTTAAGAAGCTGGTAACTCCAAAAATAGCAGAACATCTTAATTCAATTAGTGACAAAACTTTGATTATTTTTACATATGGATCTAGATTTCCAGTTAGTGGGAGAGCTGGGTTTGGGATGTATGTGGAGCAGCCTGTTTTCACATCTGAGTTAATGACAATCCTATGGGCTCTATGGTGGATTGAGGAAACCAAACCTAGAGAGTTTATCATCTGTTCTGACTCTGCAGCTGCTCTGGAAGCCTTAAGAGGGGGGAAATCTAAGGCTCGACCGGATATTAGTGACATTTTAATTGTGGTATTTAGAATTGGGTTTAGATCTAAAATCCTTTTGCTGGGTTCATGGACATGCTGGGGTTGGGGGGAATGAGCAGGTGGATCAGATTGCGAAACAGAGTTTGAGTAGAGAAGTAGATGTTTATATATCAAAGGGGAGAGTGGAGTTGAGAGAGAGAATTAAAGAGGAAGTAATGAAGGAATGGCAGAGTGGGTGGGAAAAAGAAAACAGGGGTAGACACTATTTCTCTTTACAACCTCAAGTTAGGAAAATATGTACCTGCACATTTCAGTCCCGTAGGGACTCAGTAAAACTGTATAGATTAAGGCTGGGTCACTGTGGGCTAAATCACTTTTTATTAATTATTCGAAAACATGTGTCGGGTTTATGTCAGTGTGGGATTGCTGAAACAGTGAAGCATGTTTTCCTGGAATGTAGAAAATATAACAGAAAGACATGTTTTATTTGACATGTTTTGTTAGGACTTGGAGTTGAGGCTTTTTCTGTTTTTTCTTTCTTTTTTTTCTTTCTTTTTTTTCTTTTTCTTACATACAAAGTCAATGTACTAGCGCGTGGCCGCGTGGCCGCGTGGCCGCGCGTCCACCCAAGAATCGGCGTCCAGAAGCGGGCGTTTCCATGGCGCGTGGCCGCTCCTCATCGAAGCGCGTGAAACGAAGGCGCTACCATTTGCGGCGCGGCCAACATATGCCGTCGCCACGCCGCGATAGCCAATCAGCGTTGAGATTGCCCAGACGAGGTGGGCGTGTGGAGTGAGGACATTGTGCTTCCAATACATTCTGCAAATATGTGTATTTTGCATCTGTTTAGCTGTTGGTTGTACTTTAGCCAAGGTAGCGCCTATGACTATGTAGTTAGCATAGTGAAACTCACCCAGCTGTGTGCTGTTCCGGAGGATAATATGAACCCAAACTTGACGGCAGTGTCTGTGTGGAATTCCAATATAGTAGCCTACAGCGAAGCACCGGTGTTGTCCTCCGCCAGACCCGGCACACTTTCATCTCAGGTAGGCTGATGTCTGCCTTTATTTTTGCCGCTGAGCACACACTGCTGTTGTTATTGTGTTTGGTATGTTGCTGAATTGCTGTTAATGTGTGTGTATTTGCGATCGGGGTGCGTCTTCATGCTGTTTTAATGCTATTTGTGACATGACTGCCGCTGGTTACACAGTGTACATACATCCGTATTTTTTGGCACAGCTGGACCATGTTGTTGTTGTTGTTGCACCGTAAGTGTGATGGGTCTGATCTCAGAAACGGCGTCGGCGTCAGGAATATATGGCCCAATATGATCAAGCGGCAAGCAACTTGGGTTCACGCGTCCAACCGCCGCAGGGGGTCAGTGCGGTGTGTTCGCCAGTACAACCGTTCCGAAAGCAGACCAGATATTTTGATTGAGGTTCAACAAACATTATACCGTATACAAATGATGGGGCTTATAGTTATTTTTATGGGTTCCAGCACACATTGGGATAAGAGGAAATGAAATGGCAGATAAGCTTGCAAAAGATGTTACAAAAAACAGCATAATTGATATAAGTATAAATATAGGTAAAACTGAAAATAAAGGCATTATCAAGCAAATACTGAATAGGAGATGGCTAAAGCAGTGGGAGGAAGAGCGGAAAGGAAGATGGTTCTACAGAGTGCAAAGGAAAGTGGGATAAATGAGATGTGGAGGTAAGAGCAGAAGAGAGGAGTCGGTTCTATCAAGACTGAGATTTGGGCACACAGGGCTGAACAGTACACTGTTTTTAATAGGAAAACATGAAACAGGCAGATGTGAATGTGGGCAAGAAGAGACCGTAGAACATGTTATAATGCAGTGTGAGAGATGTGAGGAAGACAGAAGAAAAGAAAAAGTAAGTTTTGATTTAATAGACATTTTACAAAAGAATTCCAATACGTGTCATCAAATTCTATTTAATTTTATGAGGGCAACTAATTTGTTTTTGAAAATATAGGTTATAAATTATTTGAATTATTAAATTTTTTATTTTTTTTAAATTTTTTTGAAGCGAGGTTGTTATTTATTTCACACGCCATACCAATAGATGGCGGTAATGCATCTTTAAATTGTTTGCCAACCGCCAAAAACTATACACAAGAAGGAGAAGAAGAAGAATCTGATCAGGAGCTGCGCATGCGTGGTATTTTCTCACAACATTGGAAGATTCAGCAGACAACACAAGCCTCTTCGCCGTCTCATCTTTATCTATCAGGTTGGTAATGTTGCTAAACCTCACCGAGATTGTTGTAGTTTGTTAACGATTGTTGTAGTTTGTTAACGATTGTTGTAGTTTGTTAACGATTGTTGAGAGATAGTTTTAGTTTAAGGTCGATGTGTGAAATGAGCGGAGTTTGTCTTACTTTCACTAAAATGTAGCTGAAAAGAAACAAACATGGCGCTGACTCCCGCGTTTACTGTTACTGTTATAGCCCTTTCCCGCTACATTGTACCGTCAACTCGCCCCTGGTACAGGTACTGTTGTACAGGTCGATTTTTATCACAAGATGGTGGTCGTTATTTTGCTTTCTTCTTTCAAACTTCCAGCAGGACATGTAGCCTACAGTATTAGCCTCAGCTTGCCTAACACACAGCAGAGTCTCAGAGCTACACCGCCCATATCTGGAGTGAACTTTTACTAAAGGCTCCTGCTCTTTCATACGTAATCACTAAACCGTGTCGCCAAGGTTCTTATCTGTGTGTTCTGAGTTTGTCTTTTATTTTGTCTTTTGTGCGTGAGTGGAAATCAAATATGTCCATGTTCAGGTCCAAACATTTCCCCTCGTAATGACTGCCTGACACCCATGGTCCTCTGGGGTCATTTTGACCCCAAACGGTTTGGTGTTTTAAGTCTTAAGTATAAATTGTCAATTAATTTTGTGTTACACCTTTAGTCTGACTTGAGTCCAACCCATTATCACAAATATTTCCCTTAGTTTTTGAATTCCAGGCCAACGGACCTTGTTTACATAAAAATATACAATTTTTTCGATTTAAAATTTTTTAAAAATCCCTAACTTGATTTTGACTATATGACTTATAATATATTGGCTTATGTCAAAGTTTGGTGAATAAACAGTTTTTGAATCACTTAATTTTTTTTAATAGGAGCAAATACAAACACCCTTGATCCTCTGGGGTCAAAATGGTTCGGCTGTTTTTTAAAGCCTATAAAGTATAAATAATCAATTAATTTTGTGTTACACCTTTAGTCTGACTTGAGTCCAACCCATTACCACAAATATTTCCCTTCAGGGTTCAACATAACTTTTTTTTCCTACTGGCCCGCTGGTGTCAGTAATTCATAATTTAGTGTCAATAATTATAATACCTGTATTAGAAAAATAAAGAAAAATAACCAGATCTAAAGGGAATATCTATACTGTAACAGTATAGATATTCCCTTTAGATTTGGTTATTTTTCTTTTAGTTAATTACATGAAATGTTGATATTGCTCATACACATAATATAAAACCAGGCAAACATATTGAATTAGAAGCCTACAACTGAAAGCATGTTGAAAGAGTGGGCCAGTATTTTAAAGTCCAGTAGTTTGATGGTTGTTTTTATTCTTGAATTTGGGCAGTTTAATGAATAGTTCACCTGCAGAAGTCATGTTCAAACATAAAAAAAAATAAGAGATGAAGGTCTGATCAGTCTTTGTGGTGTGGTAGGCTGTTTTTATTACTTTCTCTATATGCATTAGGGATGTGAATGTGTCGACTGAATGACCGGTTTTCCACTTGCGCTCAAGTTGACTTTAAAAATAGAATAGAAATCCGAAAATCAGGGGGTTATGCCGTTTTTTTAATGGGAGATTTCATTCATCTGGTCGTGGGCGCGCTGCAGGAGTGTCACTTCTCCATGAAGTGTCAGCTTCACATAAGAGTCCGGTGTGGGACCATTTTTTCAAACTATTGATAAAAAACAATGCAGTGCAAAATATGCAGCATAAGTTAAACGCTCGTCTAAGACTATGCCGTTAAATCACCTTAGAAACACACAATGCCTTCGTCCGATCACAGCAGCGTTTCACCGTGTGATCTCGCCAGCGAGTGAGCCGCCGCGCAGATGAACTGTGGTTTGTGGCTAAAATAATAACCGGGGATATTCTCCCCGTTAGCGATTTCAATGGGAAAGACTTCCGCGATTTGATTGAATGTCTCGAGCATGGTCTCGAGCCTGAAAACACAGTGCCAAACTGCGCGACTATAGGAACTGTACAGTGAGCGGAGTCCCTCCGTTCGTTTCTGTCTACAACCGACACAATCACCGGAGACGCATTCACAGCGTTTAAATAACGCCTCTCATTTGTGTTACCATTGGGGCTTGGATGCAAATACTGTAACATTACGGCGGCAGATAAAGGAAAAGCGCAGTTATCATTTTCTGCACCTCAACCTCTGCTGTGTCAAGTCGATTGATTTGTCGACTCACAGGCGGACGGTAGGCAGCTCTGCCAACGGAGCGAGAGTGCACCCGCTTGTTGCTCCGCCTGTCAAAACGCCCACGCATCGGTTGTCCACTGGCCTTTCATTAAAAAATATATTTTAATGAAAGGCCCCAGGCCATCGGGCTATACGTTATGTCGAACCCTGCCCTTAGTTTTTGAATTTAGGGCCAACAGACCTTGTTTATATAAAAGTATGCATTTTTTTTATTTAGACCAGGGGTGTCAAACTCTGGCCCGCGGGCCAAATCTGGCCCGTTTCAATATTTAATCTTATTTCTAATCTAATTTTGTCTCTTCTCATGGGGAGCCTGTGCCATATCCGCACGTCGCACACGCTCCCAACCGTTAGGACACTCGCATAGCTTACCACTAGGAATGTCTGCTGAAAGTTCCACAGCTCAGGATTTTAAGCCATGAATAAATAGCATGCTAATATTGATGATTGATTGTGTCAAGTTTCTAAGGATGAATGCTAACATTATCTGGTTTCTAACTTTTGCCTCAAGTTAGCCTCACTAGCTAATGTTAGATAGCCGCTGATAGCCCATCCCTTTCGTTTCCAATGGTGGCTTTGCATTTCATTACCAATCTAAAGTGTCATAAATAGTTAACACTGGTGCTGCGTCATGATTCCTATGAAAAAAAAAAAAAAAACGTGATATGTTTTGAATGTGCAGAAAGTTTTGAAAAATCCAGGAGAATAAATATTGTGGCTCAATCCAGAATGCCTGAGATTCTTACTGCATTATATTCCTTATAATTGTTTCAACAGGAACCTGAATGTTGTCTTTTCCTTTACAAAAATAAAGACATTTCCACAATAAATTGACGCAGAAAACCGAAACAGAAAAATCCATCAGAATACAGGAAATTAAGTGTTAGACACACAAACATTTCTGGGGGAGCACCCCCATATACCCCACCTATAATTTGTCCCCCAAAATATGTAAACAAAACCTAGCCTATGCCCCTGTATGTACGCTGGTTATATACCTAGATATGTTGTTTGATTTTTGGATTAAAAAGAAGGCATGTCAGTAAGCGACATGTCTGGCCCTTAGTGTGATTATCATGTCGCAATTCGGCCCTTTGCGAAAATGAGTAACAGTTTGACACCCCTGATTTAGACAGTCAAACCAGGCAGGGTCAGTTCTCGCCTGGTTTGACTGTTTCTAAGCCAAAAAGCATAAACAATCACTAACCTCATTTTTTTACTCAACTTTATGCTAACTCATTACCTGACATAATAATCGTTACAACACAACATTACAACACGTACAACTTTTCAAAAATGAAATTTTTTGACGTGAGTCACCCTCGATTTGTCCCTCAGTTGCATGCGAGGCCGGTAGTTATGGAGTGATCTTTGCAGATTCACTTCATTGCATTTTGTTGAACTTGGTTCAAAATGAGCTCACAAGCCTCTAAGGTAAAGCCTGCTGCCTACTGATCATGCTGCCTGTCTCAGACTAAGGTTTGAAATGGTGCAGAGTCTGCGAGAAACGATCTGTTCATGTGTTTTGTTTTCTTAACCATTGCTTGACCCCACACATCAAAGGCACAGGTTTGTGTCTGTGTGTGTGTGCGCGCTCGTGGGTGTGTGCTCATGTATGTGCATGTTTGTGGGTGGGTGTGTGTGGGTGCTGGTGAAGTGTGTGTGTGCGTGTGTTTGTATGTGTGTGTGTGTGGGTACCGTTAGAAGAAGGGGGGGGGGGGTATTTCCACTGTTAGAAGCAGTATAGTGTGACATTTTGCCCCATTACACCATTGTGTGCTGGACAACAGGTGTTATTAAATTAAATAAAACACCCATAATTTGATCAAAACACTTCAAAATATTAATCATCAAAAGCATAGTATGGAACAACCCCTATAATTTTTAGACCATTTGTTGAATGAAAAACATATTTTCACGGAAAAAGAAATGTCTTGTGGGGTCAAATTGACCCCAGTACAATAGGAGGGTTAACGTCTGTTTGCATCACTGTTCCTGCGGTGGACATGGGGATATTAAAACAGGCTTCAGTGTCAGTAAACCATAACCGACAGTGTGAGCTAAATTATGAAGATTAACTAGCAGACATATGCTGGACTAAGATTCACTGTTTAAAAATGTTTTGGTTAATCTATCTATCATATTATTGTCAGTGTTTCCCCTAGAATTTTTTTTAGGCCCGGTGGTAAGAGCTGATAAAGAGTATGTGCGTACCACATTTCTAGAAGAAATTGACCAAAAGCCTCTTTTGATAGCCCGTTAAAAATGAGGGCATAGGGCAGGGGTCGGCAACCCAAAATGTTGAAAGAGCCATATTGGACCCAAAAAACAAATATGTCTGGAGCCGCAAAAAATTAAAAGCCTTACATAAGCCTTATAATGAAGGCAACACATGCTGTATGTATCTATATTAGCTATATTAGCCTACTATCAAAATGACTAAGTTGGCTACAAATACATTATGAGCCTTCACAATTAAATGTTTTTTTCCCCGCAGCGCATCCTAGAGAATGACGCACCACGTGACTACTCTGTTGTACGATGCCGCCTCAAGTTTAACTTCATTACAATATTAATGAATTATGTTTCATTGCTTTGATGAAATTAAAGAAATGCAATAAAGAAATCAGATTTTTTATGTCGTTTTTATTTTGAGGATTCGAAAACAACAACAACAAAATGGAACGTGCATAACGTTCCCCTTATCTGGGCAACAAACGGAGTGTAATAAAACGCAGCCTGCATTTATAAAAATAAAACAGCAGCCTTTTGAAAAGGTAAAGTATATAAAATCAAATTAAGACAGTTTAGTTTGATTTCTGTGCAAATGCCAAGCAAGTCAGTGCAAGGGTAAAACGCAGCAGCATCCTCTTCACTTTTGACACGCAACCAACGCAGCTATATCCTCGGACCTGAGCAACAAAACACAATAATGTCCCTAAGTGTCATTCCAAATATACACTGACAAAAATCAGAAATCACTTTATAAAAAAAAGCCACTTTGTTACTAAATATGTGCCTATGACAGGATTGTGTTCTTACCCGTTTAATGTGACTTCTGTTTTCGGACATCACCCGTCAGCTTCTCAACATCGGGCATGTAAGATGTAACTTTAATCTTGACGCAGGACTGCAAGCTGTCATCTGTGAGGCGGGTGCGATATTTTGATTTGATGTAGTTCATGTTTGAGAAGATCTGCTCGCACAGGTATGTTGATCCAAAGATGGATAATACTCCAAATGCATATAACTTCATGTTCCTGTAACTGTCAGGAAGAGCATTCCATGTGTCATAGACAAGTTTCTCGGGTGTTGGGAGGCTTTCCATTTCGCTCCATTTGTGGCTTTGGGCAAGCTGGGCTTTCTGGCGAGTGACGTCTTCAAGCTCGGCTGTCAGATGTTTGAATTTGGACACCCATAAATCTTTGTCGGCTATATCAGCCATTTCCATTTCAAGGTCAGCCTGATTTACTCCTGGGAATGTGCTCAACAAGGATGGGTCAATCTCCAGGGGTGTGACAGGGAAAGACAGTGTCATTTTTTCCTTTCGGAACTCGCAAAATCTGCTCCCAAATGCAGTCTGCATATCAACGATCGCACCTTGTAAATAATCACCGTTGAGTGTGTGATCGTGATGGGCTTCTTTGAATTCTCTCAGGGAGGGGAAGTGGGAGAGCGTGCCTCGCTGTACATCCCTGGCAAAGACAGTCAGCTTGCGCTCGAATGACAGAACAGCTTCCAGCATTTGCAGTGCAGTGTTTCCCCGCCCCTGGATACTTTTATTCAGCTTGTTTAGGTGGCTTGTCATATCCACCATAAAGTGCAGTTTTTCGAGCCACTCGGTATCTTCCAGTTGCGGGTAGTTCAGGTCTTTGCTTTTCAGGAATGTTTTCACGTGTTCTAAACAAGCAACAAAGCGACGCAAAACCTCACCCCTGGACAGCCATCGGACTTTGTTGTGTAGCAGGAGATCGGAATATTCGCTGTCAACTTCATCAAGCAATGCACGGAACTGACGGTGGTTCAGTGCGTTTGCAATTATCTTGTTCACCATCTCGATGACAAGGTTCATCACCGCCATACACTCCGATGGGAATGTTTGTGCACACAGTGCCTCTTGATGCAAGATGCAGTGGAATGCAAGCAGATTTCGATCCAATGCTTTCTGTAGCAAAGTCACAAACCCCCTTTTTGATCCTCTCATGCTGGGAGCCCCATCTGTAGCCACTGAAATCAGGTGGTTGCTGTTTATTCCATTGTCATTTAAACACTTCAGCACAGCCTCACATATGTCCTCCCCCCCGTGTTTGGCCTTTCAGTGGTATTAATTGGATCATTTCTTCTTGCGGCCCATCGGAGTTCACATACCTGCATAAAAGCGCAGTCTGTTCAATATCGATCACATCACAGGACTCATCACAGGCAATTGAGTATGCTGGCGCTGAATTAATGTCCTTGATTTGCTGATCGTTGATGTTGCCTGCCATTTTAATGGCCCTTTCCTTCACTGTCTTATCGGAGAGAGGCATGTCTTTGATTTTCTGTATTATCTCGGTTTTGTTTTTGAAATCTGCAAATAGGTGTTCTGATATGTTGATGAACGACTCCTTCATGTAGTCACCATCTGTGAACGGTTTTCCACGCTTTATTATCTCCCGGGTTGCAACAAAACTTGCAGCAGTAGTGGAGTTTGGAGATGCAATCCACTTCTTAAATCTATTTTTGCGCTCCTCTAATTTCTCCAGAAGTAATGCAATCGCACTTTTTCTCTCACTCCCAACTGGGTACTCGGCTGCAAATGTAGCATGCCTTCCCTGGAAATGTCTTTCCACATTACTCTTTTTGTTATTTGACAACTTCTCGCTACAGAGCAAACATTCAGGCAATCCTTCCGCATTACCAATGAATGCAAATGATTCGGTCCAAGAAACGTTGAAACCTCTGTTCTCCTCTGTTATTCTTCTCTTTTTCCCTTTGGGATCCATGGCCCATCACACAGCCGCCGATTTGTTTACGACAGCCACCTGCCTGGTATCCCGCCCTGCTGATAGAAACGTGTGTCGCAGGCTATGACGCAAATCTAGGGTGACAGAAATGTTGATATTTAATATTTATTCTACACATTTTTACAGCATTGGAAAACGTTAAGAATGTTTGTCATGTTTGTCCTCCTACAGAAACCATATTAAAACAAAAATTATATTTCCCTCTCCCATCTTTTTCCATTTTCAAACATTTTTGAAAAAGCTCCAGGGAGCCACCAGGGCAGCGCCAAAGAGCCGCATGCGGCTCCAGAGCCGCGGGTTGCCGACCCCTGGCATAGGGTTATGCTTTCACATTCAGTACGTTTGTACATGTGGTGTTTCTCACAGGATTTTTAGATCCTGCTGGGTGAGAATGGACCTTCTAGGGGGGTCTGGGGGCATCCCCCTGCAGAAGAAACCTTATCCTTTTAAAGTTAAATGCATCAATCTGGTGCACTTTGAGAGGCGAAATCTGATCAATTCTGTGCTCTGTAAACAACATATGCCCTGCCTATAACTATTTTCTGTAATAGTCCTCACTAGGACCAAAAAAGTGGATCACATTACCCCAGCTCTGAGGTCTTTACACTGGCTTCCTGTCACTCAAAGAATTTATTTCAAAATACTGATGTTGGTTTATAAAGCACTAAATGGTTTAGGGCCAAAATACATTACTGATATGCTGATACGTTACGAACCGTCCAGAGCCCTTAGGTCGTCTGGGACAGGTCTACTTACAGTCCCTAGAGTTAGGACTAAACGAGGAGAAGCAGCTTTTAGTTATTATGCACCAAAAATCTGGAACAAACTCCCAGAAAACTTGAGGTCTGCTGCAACTCTCAGTTCTTTTAAATCGAGTCTGAAGACTTTTTTGTTTCCATTTTAACCTGCAATTTTTATTTTATTTGCTTCTTTTATTAGCTTTTAAATGTTTTATAATGTGTCTCCATTTTAACCTGCAATTTTTATTTTATTTGCTTCTTTTATTCGCGTTTAAATGTTTTATAATGTGTTTTATGTATTATAATCGTGCCCCTGTAAAGCACTTTGAGTGGCCTTGTGTCTGAATTGTGCTATATAAATAAACTTGCCTTGCCTTGCCTAATAATTTGGAGACACAAATGTAAACTATTGAAGAAAAACATGTGGATTTCAATAAAAAAACACTAAACACTAAGATCTAATATAGACAGGTCCTGTTTAGACTCATTTCTGGAATAATCTGAATCACCTCACCTTGAAGCTACCCTATTGAAAAAAATGTCTTTATTATTTTTTTAATGCAAATAGCCTTGTTGAAAATAAATGAATTAACATAGGCTACACATCATGATTAGCCTATCAACATGTGTGATACATAAGGCAAATTCCCTATTCCGACCATTATATTTCATCTAGCCTATTCCTCAATTTAAAACATACAAATAAAGTAGCATTGAAAATACAAAAATATAAAGCTTGTAGGCCTACAATAGCCTGCTGTTTTCAAGATAACTTAACAGTTAAAACAATAAATAAATTAATATGTCCCTTGAAAATAAATGAATGCTCTTCTGAGAATGCCAAAGGCAGTAGCAGTGTGGCACTTCTGTAAACTTACTGAAACGAGTGCATGCCGTTTTTTTCTGCGCTGTCTCTAATGTTGATACAGATTGGTTGTGTTGCCACGGCGACGTAGCGATTTTAACTTTCTAAACTTTGCGCAGCACTTTTTCCTGTTCAACGTCCCTGTTACTGAGTCCTTAATATCTGCATAGAGCAGGCGCTGGTTTTATTTTCGCCACTAGTTCAACGTTTGCTTGCTAGTCATGCTTCTGCTCATTGGCTTCCGTGTTTTAACAAGTGCGCACCCGCACCGAATACACACGCGCATCGCGCCGCGCGCAGACACACATACACACGCAGACACACAGATCAGCTGATGGGACGATCAAACGAGAGGTTGTAAAGACAGGCGCACACGAGGGGTAGGCCGACAGTGCCGCGCAGACTCGCAAATGATTATTACGGAATAAATGAAAAATTGACAATATTTTATATTTTATTTTTTTAAGTTAGGCTGCTGTTGGCCTGGGGGGGGGGGGGTCCCGTTGGCCTGGTGGCCCCGCCAGGCCTGTACAATGGTAGGGGAAACACTGATTGTAGTCAAGCGTGAACTACTAAGACCAATTTGTTTGATCAGTGAAGGATTGTCTGTGTTCAGCTACACAAAGGTGTATGACTATTTAGGTGGCTTCACTGCCCTGAATTTTCTTTGCAATTTCCAAGCATGTGTGTTCAGCATAGACTGCATACAAGATTCATCTACAGCCCTGTTCATTTTATGCGCTTCACACTGTTGTTTAGTAGGTGGCGGTATGTAACTTTAAGTTATTTGCAATGTGCTAATAAAATCATAGAATAAGAAACATAACTCTTTTCATACTAAAATAATTGTCATCCTCTTTAAGTACAGTCTATGGCTGTCCTGATAAATGAACACTAGTCTATTACTGTTACATGCGGGCAGGACTGATAATGTTTGCTGCCTAGCTCCCACATTAATGTTAGCCGTTTTATTATTAGCTAGCGTGTAGCTAAGCTTGCTAAGCTCCATCAATGTTCAAATGATGAAAACTCCACTCATTGGCTGTTTTGTCTGTTTCAGTTTTACCTTCAGACGTCCGGAAAGTGATGGTTGGTAAAGAAGAGCAGCAGGAGTGGAGCCCCAGTCTGGAGCCACCACCAGAGCCCCCACACATTAAAGAGGAACAGGAGGAAGTGTGGAGCAGTCAGGAGGGAGAGCAGCTTCAACATATCACTCCTGTCCCTGTGAAGAGTGACACGGATGAAGAGAAACCTCAGTCCTCACAGCTTCATCAAAGACAAACTGAACACATGGAACCAGATAGGAACGTCTCCCATCCAGTTCCACATTTACCTCCGGAGACTGAAGAGCAGCCTGAAGACTCCTCTGAGACAGAAGACAGTGCTGCTGATGATGATTCTAAAGAGACCAGAGAACCTCATGTGTCATGTTTAATGTCTCTGAGAAATAGAGTTTCTAAAAGGGATAAGGGACGTAATACCGGAGATAAATCCAAAGCTCTGCGGAACCCCACCCAGACAAAGCCCCACAGCCAAAAGACATTGAGAGGGCAGCTGCCCAAAGAGATGTTGGGGTTTGCTGAAGGCTCGGCTGCTACTCCACCGCCTGCCTTTACCACCACCACCACCACATGCATGCCCATTTACTATGGAAGTGATGACTCGCGGATTCGCAAACATTGCAGGAGGTGCCTCAACGCTGGGATCCCGAGGGTGAAGACTGCCGTGTATTGCAGGAAATGTCAGGTCCCACTGTGTCTCACTGCAAAAAAGAACTGTTTCCTGCTCTGGCACGATGACCAGTAGGAGAGGAACTTTACAGTCAGTGTCAATAGTTGTGTGTGATTTTTTTTTTTTTTACATTTTACAGTTTGTTTTTCTTATTGTTGATTCATTTTGATTCAAACTTCAGTGGCTTTTTATGGTTTTCTTTGAAAAATGTATACAGGTTTGGTTGATTTTTCCAAAAATTAAAAAAATACAAAAAAATAAAACTGCTGAAAATATATGTGATCATCACCAATAATGACATAAAAGTGAAATATATAGTTCAGTACATCAAAAACTTCAAATTGCACAGAGGGTGCCAAAATCACCATTTTGGAGAGTCCGCCTACTCTGAGCCAGTGACATAAATACTGATAATTACACATCTGAACACATTTAACAAGTGTTCCCTTTTTAAAATGATTCAAATAGACCTTGTAGATGCAGAGATATACTCTATTTATTTTGGGTATGTCATTTTCGAGCATAAACCTAAAAAATAGTTGGAGTTTAATAAGGAGTGTATAATCGTTTGTAATAATAAATCCCAAAAAGTAATAACAGGTCAATAATATAACCAAATGCTGAGCCAATAAAGTTATAGCTTTTTAATTGAACAACTTCTACCATTATGGAGCTTATAGTGTAATAATTCCATTACATTATATAGTGAATCAATAATGTATGAATTAAAAGACTAATTGCTATAATGTATAGTTTAGTTTATCAAGAGCATCCTTTCAATAGTTTCAATCTCATTTGAGTATATATTGTGTATACAGTGGTGGCCAAAATAATTAGAACACCCGACAGATTAAAAAAATATTTACCTTTCTTTTTTTTTTAAGATATTTTTTTTGGCATTTTTATGCTTTATTGACAGTGTAGGGACAGAGTTGAAATGGGGCAGAGAGGGGAGTGCCATGCAGAGAACGACCGCGGGCTGGAATCGAACCCGGGTCCGCTGCTGGCCGAGGCCCATGGGGGGGACGCCCTACCAACTGAGCTAAGGGCGCCCCATATTTACCTTTTTTTTTGCCTCCAAAACATGATTTAATTTCATAATGTTCATGAAATATGCAGATGGTTGCTCTAACTACAACAAATATCAGATGAAGTGAGTCCTACTATTTTTTTTATCCACTTTAATATTTGGTATGTCCACCTTTAGCAGCAATCACAGCAGCACATCTCTCTGGCATATTTCCTTCATATAGCTTCAACACTAAAGTTATCCCATGCCTTCTGCAAGTCAAGCCAAAGGCTTTCCTTTAAATGTATAATAGATCAGTTTTATTTTTCCAACTCGCTCCAAATGATCTCCATGGGGTCGAGGTCCGGACTTTGAGGGGGTCAGTCCATCATTTTCTATGTTCCAGCAGATTCCTTCTGTCTCAGGTATTTCCGACAATAGTTGGAAAGATGTTAAGGGTCATTGTCCCCTTGAAAAAATAAATCCTGGCTCAATATGACTACTCCCAGATGATACTCTGTGCCTCACCAGAATGTTGTGGTATACTTTCTAATCCATGATGCTATCAATGTTCACTTAGTCACGACTGAGGCTGAAATGCTACCCCACACCATAATACTACCCCCTCCCTGTTTGACTGTTGGCAAGAGACACTCATTTTTATATCTCTCCCTCTCCCTCTGTCTAACATACACTCTTCGTCTGTTGCCAAACTTCTCAAACTATGACTCATCAGTCCACAACACTTTATAGCAATCTTCCTTTGTACATGTGTTGTGTTCTTTTGCAAATAGCAGGCATAACACTCTTTCTCTTTCAGTAATGGTTTCTTTGCTGCTATTCTACAAGTCCTTCTTCTTCCAATGCAGTTCCTGAAGACACTGTTGCACCATAAGTCACTTCACCTGTGTGTCTGAAAGTATATTTCTTCTACATCTCCCCTTTCAGTTCAGGCGTGAATTGGTGGCATCATGGGGGTCTAAAGTGTAGGCCTACTTTACACTGCATGAGTGTAATATGCCTAGCTTTTTCATTTGTAAGGAAAATGACCTAAATGTCATTATGATGGCTATATTCCATGGGTTATAGAGCATAATGATGACTTTGTAGATATTTTATGGGTATTTTTATGGCCAATTCAACAAAAACAACACCCCTCGGTGCTCTTTTAATTTTGGCCACCACTGTATACAGTATATATAGCTTGAATATATATATACACTTACACCTTTTAAGAGTCAGTTCTCCATTTATAAACATACACTGTAGGCTACATACAATCATATGAAAAAGTTTGGGAACCCCTCTCAGCCGGCATTATAATTGACTCTGCTTTCACACAAAAAAGATAAAAGTGGTATGTCTTTCATTTACCAGGAACAGCTAAGTACTGGGATGTTTTCCAAACAAAGATTTTTTGAAAAGCAGTATTTAGTTTTATGAAATAAAATAAAATGTGAAAAACTGGCTGTGCAAAAATATGGGAACCCTTGTGGTCTTGCTGATTGTAATGCATGTAACAGCATGTAAAACTGAGGACTTTAAACACAAAATTGGTTGGATTATGTTGTAAAGCCTTGAACCTCATATAAAGGTATGTTTAATCATGATAAAAGGTATTTTAGGTGCCTAAATGCAAGTTCCACTTCTCTTTGGCTCTCTGCAGAAGTGAGACAGAATGCGATCATCAAAACAGCTCCCAAAAGATCTTAAAAACAAAGATTATTCATTGTCATGGTTTAGGGGAAGGCTACAAGAAGCTTTCCCAAAGGTTTCAATTGTCAATTTCTACTGTAAGGAACGTTGTCAGGGAATGGAAGGACACAGGCACAGTTGCAGTTAAACCCAGGTCTAGCAGACCAAGAAAAGTACAAGAGCGGCATATGCGGCGGATTGTGAGAATGGTTGCACACAACCCAAAGATCACCTCCAAAGACCTGCAAGAACATCTGGCTGCAGATTGTGTATCTGTACATGGTTCTACAATTCAGTGCAATTTGCACCAAAACATCTGTATGGCCGGGTGATGAGAAGGAAGCCCTTTCTGCGCCCACGCCACAGATACAGTTGCATGGAATATGCAAAAGCTCATTTAGACAAGCCAGCTTCATATTGGAATAAAATGCTTTGGACTGATGAGACAAAAATTAAGTTATTTGGTCTTTATAAAAAGCAGATGTTTTGGTGCAAATTGCGCTGAATTGTTGAACGATGTACAGATACACAATCTGCAGCCAGATGTTCTTGCAGGTCTTTGGAGATGTTCTGTGGGTTGTGTGCAACCATTCTCACAATCCTCCACCTATGCCGCTCCTGTTTTTTTCTTGGTTTGCCATGCCTGGGTTTAACTGCCACTATGCCTGTGTCCTTCCATTTCCTGACAACGTTCCCTACAGTCGAAATTGACAATTGAAACCTTTGGGAAAGCTTCTTGTAGCCTTCCCCTAAACCATGACAATGAACAATCTTTGTTTTTCAGATCTTTTGGGAGCTGTTTTGATGATCCCATTCTGTCTCACTTCAGCAGAGAGTCAACGAGAAGTGCAACTTGCATTTAGGCACCTAAAATACATTTTCTCATGATTAAACAGACATTTCTATGAGGTTCAAGGCTTAACAACATAATCCAACCAACTTTGTGTTTAAAGTCATCAGTTTTACATGCTGTTACAGGCATTAAAATCAACAAAACCACAAGGGTACCCATATTTTTGCACAGCCAGTTTTTCACATTTTATTTTATTTCATACAACCAAATACTGCTTTTCAAAAAATCTTTGTTTGGAAAACATCCCAGTACTTAACTGTTCCTGGTAAATTAAAGACATACCACTTTTTAATTTTTTTTGTGAAAGCAGAGTCAATTATAATGCCGGCTGAGAGGGGTTCCCAAACTTTTTCATATGACTGTATTTGCTACATATTTATATATATTTTTGTATATTTGTACACAGCTTCACTGTAAACAATTGCTGTACATTTACAGCAGGATTTCAACAGCATTAACCTGTTATTTATAAAAACAGCATTTAACTGTTAATATAAAAGGCAGTCTGTTAAATTACAGTCCTTTGCTGTTATTTTACGGAACAGTAATGTTTTTCAAAAATACTGAAATTTCCTGTTAACTTACCATCAAACTTTGAAGGGACAACTTGACATGAGCTGCCTGCACATGTGAAGCTTATACAATTTTCTTCATTAATCCTCATCCATCCACATCTTAACTAATAAGTGTTGTTTACTTTATATCCTCTGGTTAAGTTTACTTGAGTTATATATACATGGAAATGGAAAGTGCAGTTAACATAATTAAACCAAGTTAGTCTTACTTAACTGAAGAGTTGTGTTACTCAGTAGAATTAAGGAAACGGATTGCCTTCGATAAAGCCGGGAACACACCGCACTGGCCCCCTGCGGCGGTTGGCCGCGTGAACGCAGGAGGCTCGCTGCTTGGTCATATTGGGCCATATTAACCGCAGCCGCGGCCAACCGCCGCCTCATCGTAGGCGGCGGTTGGCCGCGTGACCGCAGGAGGCTCGCCGCTTGATCATATTGGGCCATATATTCCTGACGCCGACGCCGAGATCAGACCCGTCACACTTACGGTGCAACAACAACAATAACATGGTCCAGCTGTGCCAAAAAATACAGATGTAGGTTCACTGTGTAAGCGGCAGTCTTGTCACAAATATCATTAAAACAGCCTGAACACGCACCCTGATCGCAAATACACACACATTAACAGCAATTCAGCAACATACTAAACACATTAACAACAGCAGTGTGATCAGCAGCACAAATAAAGGCAGACATCAGCCTACCTGAAAGTGAAAGTGTGCCGGCTGACGGAGGACAACACCGGTGCTTCGCTGTAGCCTACGATATGGAATTCCACACGGACACTGCCGTCACTATGCTAACCGGCGCTACCTTGGCTAAAGTACAACCAACAGCTAAACAGATGCAAAATACACATATTTGTAGAATGTATTGGAAGCCCAATGTCCTCACTCCACACGCCCACCTCGTCTTGCAGACCACCGGGCAATCTCAACGCTGATTGGCTGTGGAGGCGCGGCGCCGTGTTTGCCGCATAAGCCTTCGATTCACGCTCCTTCGATGGCACAGCTCATGAGGCGCGGCCGCGCAAGCGCCGGCCGCTGGACGCCGATTATTGGGTGGACGCGCGGCCACGCGCTAGTACATTGACTTTGTATGTAATCTCGCCGCGCGGCCAATGCGGTGTGTTCGCAGCTTTAATCAAGTAAGCACAACAAAGTGTATTCTAGAGATGCCCCCTTTCCCACAATGACTTGCACTGGACTAAACGTTTTTTATGTTGCTATTTGCAACCTCAGTGAAGGGGATGTTTCATTCCATTACCTCACTATGCATTTTGTTTAAATAAAACATTTCTGTGTGAACAAACTGTTTTTTTTTTTATTATAACAAAACGCTTTGTGGACATCTTAAACCAGATCCCTAGTTCAACTCAGGAGACAAATTACAAGAGAAATGAATCATTCCATAAGGAATGATTCATTTCTCAAGTAACAAACAGCAGCTTATGTTTGTTACTTGAAGTCACAAACAGAAGTTTCTATGTTTAGCATTTTAATAAATAGGGGACAGTGTAGGTACACTGTTAGAAATGTCCCTGTAAAAAAACATTAATCAACTGGCAGCAGGGTTGCCTTTATAATAATGTTAAATTAACAATATTTTACTGTCACTAAAATTGACAGGATTATACTGTTAATGAAAAAAAGGGATGAACCTGGACTAAATGTTTGTTATGTTGCTGTTTGCACCGTGAGCGAAGGGGATGTTATATTTCATTGGGCAGATTACGTTTACTGTGTCCCCTATTTTTTTAAATGCTAAACATAGAGAGCAGCTTTTGTTTGTTACTTCAAGACACTTGTTACAATATATCAAGTTCAATGGAATGATTCACCTCTATTGTAAATTGTCTCCTGAGTTGAACTAGGGATCTGGCTTAATGTCCACAAAGCGTTTTGTTATAACCAAAAAAATAACGGTTAGTTCACACAGAAATGTTTTATTTAAACAAAATGCATAGTGAGGTAATGGAATGAAACACCCCCTTTACTGAGGGTACAAATAGCAACATACCAAACGTTTAGTCCAGTGCAAGTCATTGTGGGAAAGGGGGCATCTCTACAATACACTTTGTTGTGCTTACTTGATTTATCTAAGGCAATCCGTTTCCTTCATTCTACTGAGTAAACATAACTTCAGACTAACTTGGTTTAATTATGTTAACTGCACTTTCCATTTCCAAGTAAATATAACTCAACTTTAAGTAAATTTAACCAGAGGATATAAAGTAAACAACACTTATTAGTTAAGATGTGGATGGATGAGGATTAATGAAGAAAATTGTTTAAGATTCACATGTGCAGACAGCTCATGTCAAGTTGTCCCTTCCAAGTTTGATGGTAAATTAACAGCAAAGTTCAGTATTTTTGAAAAACATTACTGTTCCGTAACATAACAGCAAAGGACTGTAATTTGCAATTGTTTACAGTGCATCGGTACTGTAGGAACTACGTTTAATTGATCCATTCTAAATTGTACTGCTCTCTGGTTCTCCCATATGTCCATGCGCTGCTCGTATTTTCAGAGGAAATACAACAAGAGCACTTGGGATACTGTTTCAAAATAAAAGACTCTTCTTTTATTAGGTAGACTAGACTAGACTTTGGCGTTTTGCTGGCGATTAGGCTACTACACAAAAACAACTAACTGAAAAGAAGTGCTTTTTTTCCACGTCATATTTCCTTTGCTATTAGCCTGCTGCTGCCCAATTATCAATCAAGTATATGTATATCCATAAGTAGCCTAGTTTATATTTTCCAAAAATAAGCTCATAAATGTAAGGATTAGTTTTGTTTGAACTGTACCCATGTAGGATACATTCGAGACAGAAGGCTACCATGGCCTGCAATTGAAACACCCATTTGTTTTGAAGCTGGCTAATCATGTATAATCAGAATCAGAATCAGAATCAGAAATCAGAATCAGAATGAGTATAATCTTAGCCAATATAATCTTATAAAATGACAATTGGGCAAAATGTTTTTTATTTCAAATAATTCCATCTAATAAAGCATCAGTAAACCTGTAATAAAACAATACTTAATATCGGAAGTGTTGGAACACATAAAACAAACATAACAAGTCTAAGAGTAAAAAGTAAACAGCAAGTAAACATATTAATTTGCATTGTTTGAACACCCCCACTTCCTTACCCAGCACATTGTTTTTTTTTATTTTTATCTTGAGCACCTTGGATTTTTGTATTGCTGACTTGCATATTACAGATGTCACTCCATTTTGCAAACCAGAGGCATGCATTACATCATCAAATCACTCTTTTTAATTGGTCAATTTAAGGGGACTAGCCAGGGGTGGACTGGCCATCTGGCATACTGGGCATCGTCCCGGTGGGCCGGCAGGCATTTTGGGCCAGACCGGGTCCAAAAAAAAAAAAAAAATTAAAAATCTTTTTTTTTTTTTTTTTTTTTTTTTTTTTTATGGACCCTCGGCTGTGTGACTCGGCCCGGCCCGGCCAAGTCACACAGCCGAGGGCCGAGGTACCTTCCCTCTCGGGAGTGCCGTGGACATATAAATGTGCGTGCAGGCTGTCAACTTCACCTAAAAGTTAAATAAAACTTTGTCCCAGGCCATTACTCATTATGAGTGGTTCTAGGCTGGGCCTGGCCCAAACACACACACAGCAGAGGGCCGCCCATTCAGAGGCTGCATTGAATTGTATTATCACGAATTCAACTTCTACTCGGTAATTATGAGCATCTGACGATGGTCAGTTACGTTCAGGGCCGTCGGACGGCGGATAGGCTTGGGGGGCCCAAGGCAGAGGGGCTGCACTCAAAAAGTAAAAACGTTATTTTTTAATAATTTTTTTTTTTTTACTGGCTCAATATAGGCCCCTGATCTTTGAAGGCCCGACAAATGTTATTTAGGGGAGAAAAAAAAACAGATATCAGGGGCCTTTCATTCGTCAGTAAATTTGTTATTTTTTAATTAACATTGTTCAGGGCTACGAAGATCAGGGGCCTATATTGGGCCATTAAAAAATACAAACGAAGGTAAAAAAAATCCCGAAGCTGACTGGATTTTTTAAACATGTACATTTCTTCTTTCTGCTTTTTGGTCATTCTGTGTCTATAAATTATTCCAGAAAATAGTACTAAATAGCTTACATAGGAAATAGTTGATTTAGCCTTAGTTTTCTCCTCAAAGTGCACCAGATTGATGAATTTTACTTTAACATTTAAAAAAAAATCTTCCGGGGGAGCATTCCCCCGGACCTCCCTAGAAGGTCCAGGGTCCACGACACAGTCTCCCAAATTCCTGTGAGAAACACTGTGCGTGTGCATGTTTACTAAGAGTCATTAGACCAGGGGTTGTGTTCAAGTACGCGTAATGATTTGGTCATTCATCAATAGAAACATTGTGTTGTTATCTGGCTCAGAGAGGGACTAGTCACTCATACGTTTTGGACTATAGACAAACATAGCTTTTACATGTTTGTGTTGTAAGACCGCCTCTCAGAGGGCCCATCAGGACTTCCTGTATAGGGGCCCAGAATTTGGTGCAACGCTCCTGCCTCCGCATATCGTATAAATAATCATGATGGGCTGCCATGGCCAAAAATGCCAGGGACGATTTTTTGTCCCAGTCCAGCCCTGGGACTAGCAGCAGATAGCCCAGCCCCTCCCTTCAGCTTGATTAGCACTTTAAACCCCTCATCACTTATTTTTTTTATCTATGGGTTGTCCATATCACTGTCAGGAGAATTCTATCCTCACTCTTTCCTTTTTGGTCAGCTACACTATAATGCTCCACCTGTACCTATATTCTCCTACTATAGGTACAAGGATTATTTCCACTGCTCTCTCTTTAGGATAAGGCCCGTCACCCATAAGAGTTTTTGGAGAAAACTATTTCAATTCCCAGCTTGCCCAGCCCCACAAACAGCAGTCTCCTATCCCCTGCGTATATCCCCTGAGTTGACTCTTTCCATCACTGTTTTTCACCAGCAGAATGCCCCGGGACATACCCTCAAAGCCGTAGCCTGAACAGCATCTAACTTACAAAGCGTGGATTTAGCTGCTCCTCCTTATGCAAGACACCCATATTGAATACTGCTCTCATCATACCTTTATAAATCATTAACATCACGTTCCTATCTGCACCCCAAGTGATTTGTCAAAAAAGATTCTCCAGAATGTCCTATGTTTTTAATGGCCACTTCAAATCAAATGGAGCATTGTGGCCACCTACTGTATCCTTATTTTACTTATATTTGTGAGATGTTTCCAGTGTTTTGTAGAAATAAGATCATGATGTATCTTAACACTATCTTTCCAGAGTTATTTGCAAACACTGTTTTAATGTCCAAGACAGTGTTCTATTCCTTCACGTTCCAGTCCATTCCTCTATGGTCCCTTCTCACCTTAGTCTGTGCTTATCTGTAACACATCAGGTGCTGGTGTGAAGCATACAATTGATTTGGTTCCTATACCTAATGTCAAGACAATATGAATATCCTACGGTAACACTTTATAATAACTATCCGTTGTAACTTGTTAATAAATCATTAGTAAACTCTTATTTAATGATTATTAATGATTTGTTAAGTGTTTGTTAGCAGTTTGTTAAGGATTTATAACAATGGTAGATAGTTAATAGCTTAATAATTGAATCAGTTCATCTGGGAGGTAATCCGAGATTAACTGATCACGTCACGTTCAAGTCCATGGCATGCACAGTGTGTATTGAGTTTATTTAAAAATATTTGAAAATGGGGCTGCCCTCAGTTGCCCATGCACTGTGTATAGTCTATAGCAGTGGTATTCACTATTTTTTTCAGGAGAGCCGCACTGACAGGACAAAGTCAGCAGGAGAGCCATTTTTGCCGCAAAGTATCAAAAGCTATAAATCCAGTCATACATAAGCATGCCTGCTTATTAATATGTAATTGAAAATTTGGTACCTTTTAACCCAGAATGCATCAATCTGGTGCACTTTTGGAGGAAAATTAAGAGTTGTGTGACTGTGTACTATTATCTGGAATAATTTGGAGACACTGGGTCACATAACATCAAAGCTATTGAAGAATAAATTATTATCCTACTTTTTATTCAAATATGTGTTAAAACAAATTTATGAATGACATATTATCAATCAAAATGGGTGTGTTCATATAATACCCCCCTGGAATATTTTTTTTTTACCTTTCAAAAGGTAAATTCATCAATCTGGTGCACTATGAGAGGAAAATTAATTAATTGTTCTTGTGTTGTATGTAATGCCATTGTATGGTTTGTCTAAATGGTTTGAAAAAATATAATAAAATATTCTAAAAATAGGCCTATATGTATCTAAAATAAATATCTAATATTTTATAATTTATTTTAAAATAAATTAAGCAAAGAAAAAAATAATTGGTTCCTTCTGTACATTTACTCTGTTTTATTCCCCGCTAAACGCTCAGTTATGCTCCCATTGAGTGCGTAAATAGAGACATATGATTTCAACGTTTTATTTTGTCACTGCCCTCATACTTCCATGCGTCCTCTATGTTGGAATGGACATTAAGCAAATGAACCACTAGTGGGCAGCAGCGCCGCTCAGAGTCAATAGTTACTCAAAGAGGAAGACAAGAGTCAAAGAGTGAATGAACTGGAAGAAACCTTTTATAATAGGTCCATGGAAGAAACAGCTTTAGCATAAGTCATAAGATGACTGGACATGAAAAGGAAATTGTGCTTCATTGTGGACATCCTCGACTTTCTTTTTGAAGGTTATTCGCTCTGTTGCCCCGGAACCGGATGTCCCCCTCTTTGTATTCGGGTCGTAAGCAAAACCAAAACAGCACAGTCCGGTTGTTTTGTTGAGAGAGGAGATTTGATACTGATAAAGAGTTTGAGACGGAGTTTGTGGAGACAGAGTCGTCGTGACTGTGGCGAAACATGTCTAAAGCGGATATGGTGAGAGCGTTGGTGAAGCAGCGACTGAATGCGGTCGCTGAAGAGATATTTGGGCTGTTTGAAAGAACCATAGCAGAGCACGAGGAGGAACTTTGTCGTTTAAAGAAGGAGAACGAGCAACAACAAAAGCTACTGGACGCTGTTTGGAAGCCTGAAGTCCAGTTATACTTAGCAGGTATGTTCCACATTACAAGTTAATCAGGGAAAACACTGGCTAACACATATGAGCTACAGTGAGCGTGAAGTGAAAAGGCTAACTGATGCTAAACTATGCTAACTAATGCTAAACATGTAGCCCTCCTGTAGTCTATTGGTAAATGGAAAACGGGCCACCGTCGTTTTAGCTACTAGATTTTATTTGATATTATTGGATACTTTTTTTTAACTTTAATATATACTTGAGATAGATTGAGGGATGACCCTCATTTGCAATGACGTCAAGTCAATCAAATGCAAAGCAAAAACAACAATACATACACAAACAATGCAAATACATCAAATACACAACTGATAAAGAGACAAAACAATTTAGACAGTGATGTAGAATGGCTGCAATTAAAATGAAATGAGTGAAAGTACAACATAGCCTCATTAAAACAGTTACAGGTAGAGTTTGGCAGATTTAAGATAATATGTCTATATGTGTTAAAGGATATGAAGGTATTTATCTTAAATTGTTGCTGTAAGTTGTTCCAGGAGTCAGGGGCACTAAAGCGAAAAGCTGACTTTCCAAGCTCAGACCGGGCTTGTTGTGAGTAGGGATGTAACGATATGAAATTTTGAGTACGATACGATATTGCGATTGATATCACGATACGATATTAAGCACGGAATTCATTTCTACCCCCTCAAATGAAATGTTGTACCGCTGATTTAAATAAAATACAAACGAATAATTAAAATGTTTATATCTTATTATGAAGAGATTTCTGAGAGATTTAAACAACTTATCACCAAAACAAAGACACTGCTTCTCTACTATTTTTTTAAAGAAGCATTAGGCCTACACCTATATTTTTTAAATTAAATAGGAATTTTAAATCTAAACTTTAGGCACTTGTCTGTAACTGTAAAAGTATGCATAAAATAAAATAATTTAACAATAGTGTGATAATTTTCCCATGTCTTATTTGCTTATCAACTCTATTTTATTCAACACTATTTTTGCAAGCCATGCTTTAACCTTAATAGGCCTACATTATGACAGGCACAATGAACTCAGTAAAATATTAAATTATGATTTTTTTTTTTGTTATTAATTAAAACTGCAGTCTCAAAATCAATGTTTTTGCAGTGCACTCCTCTCCCTCCTCCCTTCCTCACACTTTCGCAACGTCACCTATGCTTGACAGTAGTGTCACCTAAGTTTGACATAGTAGGGATTCCATAGTATTGCGCAACATGCCGGTGGAACTCAGCTATACGAGCTATACCGGTGTTGCGCCGAAAGCTGTGACCTGCCAGAATATCACACATTCTGGCAGGTCACAGCTTTCGGCGCAACACCGGTATAGCTCGTATAGCTGAGTTCCTATGCTAGTTCACGTGAAGCTGTGATGAACATATAAAGGATCTTTGGACTTATTTCCTTCATATGCCTTTCACCGAAGTTTGTCGACTTTAACTGGGATTTAACGGTGGATTTTTTTTTTTTGTATCTCATTTCCTCACGTTCGCCTGGATTCATAATGATATAACTCACCCGCGAGCAACTTTCTCTTCAGTCTACTATGCCGATCTTTTTCTCTATCTCTCTCTTTTCTCTTTCTCTCTCTTCTTCTTTGCTGCTGCGTGACTCAATGTTGTGAAGCTGCACGTGCTGGTCTGTGTAGTGTAAACAACGGCCCACGTGAGACGTGACTGTTCAGTTTAAAGTTAGAAGTCATGTTTCAGTGATACGATGTTGTGTCAATGTGTTATTGTTTGGTTTCCAATGTTGGTGTGACCCATACAGTGTTAGATTGAGTGCTACGTTTATGACAACGTTGCTTAACAGACTCTCCACAATGACGGAGCGCATTTACCATGCACGCTCGCCTCAATACCGTGACACGGTATAACAAGAAAAAACGTACGCGCAGAGCTACAGATCGGTGAATGTGTATGCGCCTACAATGGCAGAGCAGGTAAAAATCCTTCCCAATGTCTGTTTTGATGGTTTTTATCATGTTTTATCACACTTACTTATATGAGATGATGCTAGATAACTCGCTGCTGGAAGACCGCAGTGCATTAATGTGGTGACGTGGGGACGAGGGAGGGGACTGCTAACTGCAGTCAGTGACAGGAAGTTAGCTAAACTGACCATTCTGCTTACTGAACATTTAAAGAGATTTTTTAACAATGAAAGGTTAAAGATTGCTCTGAATTATTCATCAAATCAATTTCTGTAGTTAAAGCTTTGTAATAGTGTTTTCAAATATGTGATCTGACTGGGGATAAACACTTTTTGGATGAAATTACAGAATATGGCCGTCCTTTTAATTTTTAATTTTGCTTTAGCCAGACAATAATCAAACTACATGTTAAAGGGCACTAGAATACAGGAAATCACATCCAGGCTGGATTCAAACGTGCAGACTTCAATGGACCTGCGGATTACACAGCTTTTGCGACCGTATCAGGGAAAGTCCACAATTCTTCAGGGTTTGCGTCCAAAACAAGCGTTAATCTAGTTCACTGCGGACTTCCACTTAGTCCACTGTCTTCATCATTTATTTAATCACAATGTATTGCAGTTAGGACGAGATGTATTATCAAATAAACTAAAGCAAAGAAATGACTAAAAGTAGGGTATGAGTATAATATTCTAATGTAAAGGAAAATACAAACAAAGCTATAGGCTACATCATTATAAATGTACATTGAATAACATAACTATGTAGATGTTAATGCATACTTGTAGTCTAATAAACTTCCAAGATTTAGAATTGTATTTGTTAGATTTCAGATCAAACAAATACAATTTGAAATCTGATAAATGAATTTGAGTATTAGATTATATCAACATAAATTAATATGTTTATTATAACCATATCACACCAACATTAAAGGTCACATATTATGCTAAATGCACTTTTTAAATGTGTTCTAACATATCCATGGGTCCACGGTGTGCCTAGAGACTGCCAAAATATTAAGAAAAATAACAATCTCTCCTTTTCTCACTCTCCCCCTTTCTGAAACCCCCACCCCTCCCCCCAATATACTCCAGTCAGAATTCTCCTCGTTTCTGACCTCACAAACTGGAAAGCCAGAAGCTTCCACTGTGCAGCCCACACCCCTATTTCTTATTGGTCCACGGCCCTGACAGACAGAGGGCGAGGCGTATCTGGCTTCGCTTCCGGACAGGGGGCGGGGGGAGCTCAAAGATTGTATATTTACGAGGGGAGCTGCAGCTCTTTTTAAAAAATAGGCCATTGTGAGATTAGCTGAACATCAGCATAGTACAGTAAATTATCTGAAAGTTTTTTTCAGCAAACAATTAAAGAAAAACGTATTAGGGACCACTAATATAATATGGTGTATAATAGAACCGAAAAGTGTATAATATGGGAGCTTTAAAGGAACACTACAAATTCTCAATCAGTTTTTTATTTGGGACCTTTTGAATTTCCCGAAGGACCCACTCAAATCACCAACCATCCATCCACCCACCAACCCTAGCTCCCTATCATTCCATTTTCCTCTATCTGCTTTTGTCCTCCTCCAAACTACCGTCATTATATCAGCCTTTAAAAGTCAACTATGGCCCACCTCTAATCTCGCACGTCTTGTCTACAGCAAATGTTATGGAAATATGAATCTTTTCATTTACCAGCAGACAGATGACGGCACTTTGGATTTTTAGCTGCTGTTTCTTGCATCAGAGTCTCCATGTTAAATTTGTCTTCAACATAAACTCATGTGGTTTTCCTTGTGTTTCACCTTTCCCTGCAGACGTCCAGCAGCTGGTGGTGGTTAAAGAAGAGGTTCCCCCTGAGCAGCAGGAGTGGAGTCCCAGTCTGGACCAGGAGGAGCCACCACCAGAGCCTCCGCACATTAAAGAGGAACAGGAGGAAGTGTGGAGCAGTCAGGAGGGAGAGCAGCTTCAAGATATCATCAAGTTCCCCTTCACTCCTGTAACTGTGAAGAGTGAAGATTGTGAAGAGACTGAAGACGGTGGAGAAAAGCCCTTGAAATACCACTGGATTTCTGGATGTCAGCTCATCAAAACACATGAGGTTGTTGGTTCTTGGTCCTCACAGCTTCATCAAAGACTAACTGAACAGATGGAAACAGCAGCTGATGGAGAGGACAGTGGAGGACCAGAACCAGCCAGGAACTCCCATCCAGATCCACATTCACAACCTGAGACTGAAGACCAGCCTGAAGACTCCTCTAAGTCTGAAGACAGGGGTGATGAGTCTGAGGAAACCAGAGAGCTTCAGTTGGGTTTAAAGAGTGATATAAAAGGTAATACTGGAGAGAAAGTACACAGCTGCTCTGAGTGTGAGAAACAATTAAATATGAAAGGGACATTTGACAGAACCCATAGTCATCCACACTGGAAAAAAAACTCAAAAGCTGCAATGTTTGTGAGCAAGGATTCACTTGGTAAGATCAACTCAGAAGACACAAGACACAGTGTGTTGGCCTTCAGTGCTCTCAGCTTCATAATAACCAAACTGAACATATGGAAACAGCAGCTGATGGAGTGTAGGAAAAGATTTAGTGTACAGTCTACAAAACTTATTTTTACAGTCAAAACAAAACAGCTGGGTAATGTAGCGGTATTAATATAAAGTAATATGCACCTAAAGATGCAACATAAATGGCCCAATTTCCTAAAGAAAACAATACATTAATGAGGAAGGGTCTTTACACACAGCAATGCAATACGACAGATTGAGGGGAAACGGGAGGTACATACATTTAAGAGGGTACAGACAAGGCGATGTGCAGGTCATTTCCACTGGAAACCTGAATAAGAATGACAATGAATACAAAAATAACTAAGATATAACTTACGAATACAAAATTTATATTAAAGTGCATTTTTAACTCTGCTACACATATGCTTTGAACACAGCTATTAATGTGTGTGTCTGTTGTTTCTTTGACAGGAGAGCTGCTTGCTGTGGACTTCCTCCTGAGTCAGACTGGAGCCCTGATGATGGACCCTGACACTGAGGAGACAGAGGACATGATGGAGGAAGAAGCTGGTTCCACTCTAGCAGGTCTCCTCCATGAGCCACATTCCTCTGCCTCCTCCCAGCCTGCTGCGTCCTCCTCCCAGCCTGCTGCCTCCATACCACCACCAGATGTCTCCTCACCACCACAGACACCTGCTGATGACTCTGGGGTACGTATAAAATGTGTAATAATGCATGAATACAGTAATACAATAAATGTCTGTTCTGTCCCTACTTAAAGGCCTACTTCACCGGTGGGAATATGAAGGTGTATTGAATTCTGAGATCCTATGTAGTATAAATGTGCAAAAAAAAAAAAATCGGTTCATCCTAGCCTGAGAAAAGGCAGAAAGAGTGTTTTTTTTAACCCTATATTAATCTTACTGTGACATCACAGTAAGATAAATATAGAGTTAAAAATAAATTACTTTGTAAATATTACTGTGATGTCACAGTAGGAGAAATCACAGTAATATTTACAAAGTAAGGTTCTTTTTTAACCCTATATTTATCTTACTGTGATGTCACAGTAAGATTAATATAGGGTTAAAAAAACACTCTTTCTGCCTTTTCTCAGGCTAGGATGAACCAATTTAAATTTGTTTTGCACATTTATACTACATAGGATCTCAGAATTCAATACACCTTCATATTCAAACCGGTGAAGTAGGCCTTTAACTGCTCTTACATGTTGCTGCTCATCTCTGTTGTCTTAATGCTGTGGGCTGAGCGGTAAACTCGCCGAAATGTTCTCATTATCATTATTATTAGTGCATTAAGAGCGAGGGAGAGAGAAGAGAAGGGACAGTCCGCGAGTGAACAGTTACACAATCAACTGCGCGGATCACGTGACCTACTTTCATCGCAGTGTCCAGCTGTCGTTAAGTCTTTAACATGTTGCCAACTGCCGAGGTTTTCCGCTTTATTTTCCGACTTTCCGCCGTAGCGCTAAGGCTGTTAAAGTCCAGAGACAGATCTTGCAACTTAAAAAAAACGTGGTCACCAGAGCAGAGTAGTAGCTGCTGTCTACCCTTCATCATCGCTGACAGCACTCACTCACACGGCCAGTCTGATAGCTTCCCCCGCCACCTGCAGCAGCCAGCAGACAGACAGCACCGTGTCCGCTCTGTGCACGTTTTTAAACATGTACATTGTTTTATAGGTCCACATTCAATAGGCCACTGCATATCTATAACAAAGCTAATCTTGTTGTTATATGGCAACAAAGAAAGTTTGTAAAGTGAATTTGTAAATATGTAAATATGCCTAGTTAATTTGTAAACTACCTGGTCAGCATTTTCTGTTCAATTTGCCTCTTTCAGAATAGCATATTATGCAAATTAGCTGATTATGTCATCTAGCTACTACTAGTTACTTTTGGGCCAATAACAATTTTCCCTGCAGAGGAGTCAGCAGAGATAGAGGAGGAACAATAAGAGGGCTCAGATGTAGAAGAGGTTATGGTGAAAATGGCCTTTTACTAAAGGAATGTCTGAAGGATTTATAATTTTTTAACTGTATCATCTGTTGTCAGTGTGGTCCAAAACATGCTGGAAATACAATATCAGTAGGCCTCATATAGTTCAAATTGGGAAAAATTAGAATAGATGCGTTCCAGCTCCATTTAATGTGTTCCCCTAAATGTTCTGCTTGCACCCCTAACATTTTTGAGTTGGGGGCGCCCATGCTCCTAGTAAAAAAGGTTAGTCTGGAGCCCTGTTAATCAACTGGTATATCAAACTTTTGCCGTGGTCGTTCGGCTATGAACCTGGTGCACTTTGAGAGGAAAATTAAGAGTTTAAATCTGAAGAATTTTGTGTGAACAACTTTTTCCTGTGTAGTAGGCCTACTAATTTTTGGAATAATTTGGAGACACTGGGTCGGGTGAAATAGAAGCTATTGAAGAAAGACATGGATTTTCCATAAAAATATTAATATAAAATAGAATATTATGCAAATAAACATCCACAAAGTTGTGATCTTTCTTTATTATGAATGTAAAATATTTTTTTCTAAACGTTTTTAAATACACTCAATATCTCAATAGATTAAATCATAGTCTATACCTGTCATCAGAATACTGAGGAAAGTTGAAAAGAATGAAAAACATGGTTCAGTATTCCTCCTCTCCTCTGTCTGTATCCTGCTATAGGGAGGAGGAGCTGCTAACACTGGTCTCAGTCAGCAGTTGTTTAGCTAGTTAACTGCTGAGCTAGCGTGCTGTTCATCTCTGGGCCGACATAAGAGATTAAAATATTGCGTGTTCACGTTTAATGCAGGTTGAACAGGTGTAACCTACTGATTTGACGATATTGGGCTTACAACTTATGTTTTATTTCACTTACTTGCAGTTACAACGAGCGTAATTCACGTCAACTCTGGCCCTCACATTATTAGCGTATTTCACCAAAACGCTCGTCCACCGTGAGTGATGCACCGCGAGTGCATGCTTGTGTTTGTGCACCGCTGACACACACACACACACACACACACATACACACTCACACTCACACCACAGTGTGGAGCAGGCAGATTATTCAGAGACGCGAGGGTGGGGGTCTTCTTAGATCTTGAACTCCCTCAGTTAAACTGACTTTATTGAACAGTATAAGATGAGAATTCAGTTTAACATTCATGCGACAGAGGCAAATGGAAAGAGAAAGAGTAATGTTTGTTTATCTTGTGGAGTAGAGGTGCAAGAGTAGCCGGCTGGAAATGCTTTCACGCACGGCCGGCGCTAACGGAAAACACTGTGCACCTACTCAGTAGGGCTGGCCGAATGCCATTTTTCAGGCTTCGAATATTCGTTGGTTTTACCGAGCGAATATTCGAATATTCGTTCCAGAAAAACACACCATCGAAAACAACATTAAATTTATTTTTTATTTTTTTTAATTAAAAAAAAAAAAAAAAAAAAAAAAAACGTTAATAATCCCTATATACTCCCTGGAACCGATTTTGACAGTATCTGCATATTTTGTTGAAGATTTACGCGCTCGGAGGTGAAGTAATGGATGCGCTATGACACTTAGTGATGTAATATCCTCCTAAATGAGCAATACTACTACAATATTACTAACTTTTATATCCAAATATAAAATAATTTGATGACATTATATTGCAGTACTAGCTCTTGCAAAAAAAAAATTGAAAAAAAAAAAAGAAGCTCCGAATACTAATTTAAGCTCTGAATACTAATTTTCCCAACGAGTATTTGAATAATTCGTGCCAGCCCTACTACTCAGCCTCAGTTCTTCATGTCAGCTCTAGAATATAATCTTTCATCTTGGGAATCTCAGGAATTTGATCGAGTTTGAAGAAAGTAATTGTATTCTGAATCATTTGGAGCTGTATTCTTGCCCAGCTTGCTCAGTTTGTTCTTCATATATAATCTTTCAGTTAGGGCCTTTTTTCGGGGCGAGAGAGAAAACGCTGTGAGCAGCGGAGGAGAAAGCTGTTTGTCATCTTGTCCTCTGGCACTGTAGGAAACACTGGTTTCACTGTTTAGGCAAAATAAGTTTCTCTTCCATCTTCTGGGTTGCCAAGGAGTCCCGATGATCTACTCTCTGATTGGCCCGTTGATAAAAACGCAGATGACATCCCCGACTCTTTTCTGAAAAGTTGAGCCTTTTTCAACTCGAAACGCTTGAAGCTGCATCACAAAAAGGGTGAAACGCTCGGGAAAAGGACGCTGGGCACTGCAGCTTTTTTCCGAGACGCTCGCCTCTCATTGGGAATCAATGACGCTTGTGTGCGAAAAAGGCGTTAGGTGGACCCTGGCCCTTAAAGTATAAGTTGTGGACATTACATTTACTTTATAAAGGCAGTAAACTACTAGGTAAAGTGTGTTTAACATCTTTAAAGGTTCACCTAGACTCAACTAACAAATTAACTGAATCCTGGGGTCTACTCTACAGGCCACTAAATGATATGTGTAACCGGTTAGTAAATCCTAACTCTATAGGAAAAATCAAAAAACGTTTTTCATCTTTTAGGTTTTGAAAATGACTTCAATGTGTTCTGGAAATTGTTGTCTTTTATTATCATGTAATCATTTCTTATGGAGAGAGGAATCAAAATATTGTTTGAGAGGTAATGAAGGAGGGTTAGCTCAATAAGGGTTAAACAGCATCTAAGAATGGTATGTCGATTAGAATACGGGGAATGAGGAATGAGTCACCAGTTTATAGAACAACAGTCAAATAAAAACACTATAAGGCTCAGGCCTCACATAATTCTATGAATCTTGAATAAAGAAATAACTAGAGGCTAGATAACACTGTACACTTGCGTCACTTAATAAATAACTCAAACTGAGCTATGCATTCATAATATACAGAAACAAATATCCTAGAGTCACATACAGAATATTCCACTCAGACAAAATAAACAAACTCCTGGTGACTGTGTATAAGAGCAGATCACACATAAAGGCAAAGCGCAATTGGGCCGCCTGCAGGTTAGAACGGCTACACTGCATGTGAAGGACATTCCCCTTTCACATGGAAAGCTATCAATTACAATCATATGAAAAAGTTTGGGAACCCCTCTCAGCCGGCATTATAATTGACTCTGCTTTCACAAAAAAAAATATAAAAGTGGTATGTCTTTAATTTACCAGGAACAGCTAAGTACTGGGATATTTTCCAAACATAGATTTTTTGAAAAGCAGTATTTGGTTGTATGAAATAAAATAAAATGTGAAAAACTGGCTGTGCAAAAATATGGGTACCCTTGTGGTTTTGTTGATTTTAATGCCTGTAACAGCATGTAAAACTGATGAATTTAAACACAAAGTTGGTTGCATTATGTTGTTAAGCCTTGAACCTCATAGAAATGTCTGTTTAATCATGAGAAAATGTATTTTAGGTGCCTAAATGCAAGTTGCACTTCTCTTTGACTCTCTGCTGAAGTGAGACAGAATGGGATCATCAAAACTGCTCCCAAAAGATCTTAAAAACAAAGATTATTCATTATCATGGTTTAGGGGAAGGCTACAAGAAGCTTTCCAAAAGGTTTCAATTGTCAATTTCTACTGTAAGGAACGTTGTCAGGGAATGGAAGGACACAGGCACAGTTGCAGTTAAACCCAGGTCTAGCAGACCAAGAAAAGTACAAGAGCGGCATATGCGGCGGATTGTGAGAATGGTTGCACACAACCCAAAGATCACCTCCAAAGACCTGCAAGAACATCTGGCTGCAGATTGTGTATCTGTACATGGTTCAACAAATCAGTGCAATTTGCACCAAAACATCTGTATGGCCAGGTGATGAGAAGGAAGCCCTTTCTGCGCCCACGCCACAGATACAGTTGCATGGAGTATGCAAAAGCTCATTTAGACAAGCCAGATTCATATTGGAAGAAAATGCTTTGGACTGATGAGACAAAAATTAAGTTATTTGGTCTTTATAAAAAGCAGATGTTTTGGTGCAAATTGCGCTGAATTGTTGAACGATGTACAGATACACAATCTGCAGCCAGATGTTCTTGCAGGTCTTTGGATGTGATCTGTGGGTTGTGTGCAACCATTCTCACAATCCTCCACCTATGCCGCTCCTGTTTTTTTCTTGGTCTGCCATGCCTGGGTTTAACTGCCACTGTGCCTGTGTCCTTCCATTTCCTGACAACGTTCCCTACAGTCGAAATTGACAATTGAAACCTTTGGGAAAGCTTCTTGTAGCCTTCCCCTAAACCATGACAATGAACAATCTTTGTTTTTCAGATTTTTTTGAGCTGTTTTGATGATCCCATTCTGTCTCACTTCAGCAGAGAGTCAAAGAGAAGTGCAACTTGCATTTAGGCACCTAAAATACATTTTCTCATGATTAAACAGACATTTCTATGAGGTTCAAGGCTTAACAACATAATGCAACCAACTTTGTGTTTAAATTCATCAGTTTTACATGCTGTTACAGGCATTAAAATCAACAAAACCACAAGGGTACCCATATTTTTGCACAGCCAGTTTTTCACATTTTATTTTATTTCATACAACCAAATACTGCTTTTCAAAAAATCTTTGTTTGGAAAACATCCCAGTACTTAGCTGTTCCTGGTAAATTAAAGACATACCACTTTTATATTTTTTTTTGTGAAAGCAGAGTCAATTATAATGCCGGCTGAGAGGGGTTCCCAAACTTTTTCATATGACTGTAACTACCATAGCAACCTAAACAGCGCTGCTTGAACTTAGATTAGAACCAAGGAAATTCAACATCAAATTGGCACATACAAATGCGTGACAAAACTCACAGTAAAGAAAACAAAGCAGCAGGCACTTTATCAAGAACTTAATACCCGGAGTATTATACACAGTAAACCGACAGATAAAGATGAGCCGCCTGCTGGTGCACACTGACATGAAGCTCTCACTCAGACACACACAGCAGAAACTAAACTTAACTCACATGCTCTATGAAACATCAGCAACGGCTCTTAAAGCGACAGGCACCCATAAAAAGTAAAAGCCTGTTATACAACATTGATACTACTCTGTTATTGATATAAATCTATATATAGGCAACATTGTCTCTTCCTTTCAAGTGTCCCTTCTGTGTGATTACTGGCCCCATCCTAATGTTTGTGACTTGTGTCTCCAATGCATTTGAGTATTAAAGTCCTTGTCTTCTTTTCATTTGTTGTAAAATCCTAACGATTCCCATCCCTACTGCTGACCCTGACTGCACATCTCTGCCTCACTCATTCTGTCTTTGTATTTCTGTCTGTTTGTCACTACAGAAACAAAAAGGAACAAAGAAACCTAAACCTCACCGCTGTCAACAGTGTAAGAAGGAGTTCAGGTGGAGGTCAACCCTAACGATTCATCAGAGAATCCACACTGGAGAGAAGCCGTACAGCTGTGACCAGTGTGGTAAAACATTCACTCACTCAGGAGACCTCAAAGTCCACCAACGTATTCACACTGGAGAGAAGCCGTTCAGCTGTGACCAATGTGGTGAAACGTTCACTCAAGCAGGACACCTTAAACGCCACCAACGTATTCACACCGGAGAGAAGCCATTCAGCTGTGACCAATGTGACAAAACATTCACTCACTCAGGAACCCTTAAAACCCACCAACGTATTCACACCGGAGAGAAGCCATTCAGCTGTGACCAATGTGACAAAACATTCACTGACTCGGGAAACCTCTCACGGCATGAGCAAATCCACACAGGACACAAACCGTACGGTTGCGTCAAATGTATGAAAAGCTTCACTACAAACTCCACCCTGAAGAAACACAAGTGTGTTTAAACCTGGACCGATCAGACCATGATGTGTGAACTCCTCTGTGCATTTCATTTGATTTAAGAACTCACTGAAGAAACACAGTGTCACATTTGATGTATGACTTTCTGACCTATTTTGTGAATTTGAACTGTATTTTGTTCAGAATCATGGTAGCACACAATTGGCGGCCTCTGTGAAGTGGTGACCTGCTCCTATGTAGATATAAAAGGCTCATTCTAAGGAAATAAAAGAAAAAAACACCTTCTATTTTCAAACTATTTAAAACGTACGTATGAATATTATATTCCATTTATAAGTGTGTTCTGAAAAATTATTTCTACACACCGCCCCTTTTAAAAGGCGAAACAAAAGGGTGGAAAAAGTTCCTGTTCCCATTTGAACAAGAAAAAATCATTTGAAATGTTCCAAATGCAATGAACACTATTTGTTTTTTGTTTTCTGTTTTCTTAAATGTCTGATGCATTGAATGTAATACATGAAAAAATCTAAGACGTGTATGATTTTTTTTCTAAATATGAATCATTTTCTGCCTTTGATTTCATGTGTCAGGCTTTAAAGGGTTAAATCTTGTGTCAATTTCTTTAAATAATTTACAAATACCGCTCTTCGTAAGGTCACAGAGATCAGCGTGGTTTGATTTAAGTGACAATATTATTATTCTTGTCTTCATAGTTGTTTATTTTGAATCAGCCGAAATAAAATAATTACAAAAAAATACTTTTGAAATTATATGTTCTTTTCTCATGGACCCAAAGTAACGGACATTTTTTTCTAGTTTGATTTTTGAAAACAATTATTCTTAACTCACATTTAGAATGACCCTGAAGCCAACACTATATTGTAATACACTAAACAAAAATATAAACGCAACACTTTCGTTTTTGCTCCCATTTTTCATGAGATGGACTTAAAGATCTAAAATTCATTCCAGATACACAATATTACCATTTCTCTCAAACATTGTTCACAAATCTGTCTAAATGTGTGATAGTGAGCACTTCTGCTTTGCTGAGATAATCCATCCCACCTCACAGGTGTGCCACATCAAGATGCTGATCTGAAATCATGATTAGTGCACAGGTGTGCCTTAGACTCCACAATAAAAGGCCACTCTGAAATGTGCAGTTTTGTCTCACAGCAAAATGCCACAGATGCCACAAGCATTGAGGGAGCGTGCAATTGGCATGCTGACAGCAGGAATGTCAACCAGATCTGTTGCTCGTGCATTGAATGTTCATTTCTACATACTGAAGCTTGTAAACTATACAATATAATCCGTTATTCCTGACGTGATTGTGTGTCCTCCTGCTCACTTTCAGTTCATAGACAAAAAGATTTGTTCATTGAAATATGAATGGATCTTTTTGTGTGTCACACCGCTGTTATGATCCGTTGTTTTTAATAATCTATCAAGAGAGGAAGCTTTTCAGGCTTTAGACATTTTTAAACTTGCGTCTGACTGACAAAAACAAACAATAATAAAGCTCATTCCTTATTGATAATGATGTGTATAGTTATAGGAAGTGGTGACAATACAACGTACATTTAATGCATTAAACTCAGGAGCAGAAACATGTTTTTACTTCTTTTTGGCACCATTTATTATTACAGTGCTCTCAATTGAACAAAGTGCTGTGATCCTCCATGATAAATTTAGCAACTGCCTTTCATGCCTAAACACCTGCTAAAACACACTCACTATTGGCTAGCCTATCCCATATGTTATATGTCCATGCTTAATGTGTGAAAGAAAGGTATTTTATTTTGATTTAATTAGTTTAACCAAGGCAGCCTCTCTCACCACATGGTTCCATGTGTTTCAAAGTCATAAAGAATACAATTTCACTGTTTATATTGATTTCATGTATTTGCTTCACAGACTGTAAAGACTTCAGTTTGACTGTAAATCAATCAATGAATCAATAAAAGTTTCTTAGTGAGTGTCCCTGTTGTTTTAGCTCTTTGTGTTTCACTTGTCAGTGTGATGTCACTTCCTGTGATCAGTCTTTTAACCTCCTGCTACTAACACCAGATTTACTGTGAGTCCAATGAAGGTTATTCAGGATAAATTTAGATTCATTTGATTTGATAAAAGCCTGGGAAATATTTCTGTGAAATAAGTGAACATGTAAATAATTCTATGTTTTGTTAACTAAATGAATGATGGTTATTGATACTATACAATTAAATCTAACATTACATTTGTTGAGACATGGACACTCACTTGAACTATTTGACCAAAATGGACTGATATAGTCAAAAATGCTTCGATGCGCTTCAAGTATGTAAATAGTATGTGGGTTATTTGTTCATGCTTGAAGTGTGAAAGAAAGGTATTTTATTTATATTTATGTATTCAACCATAACAGCCTCTCTCACTCAAACACTACAGATGAAGCCAGCTTCAGTCTGTAAGGCTTTAAGGCTGTCAGGGTTTTGCCGGGGCTGCTGTGCTGTGTTATGGCCTTTAGCAACTTCTATTGTTTGTGTCACATTTTAACAACGTAGCAGCCTCTCTACTCAGTTACCTTTAATGGTATATAGTGCTCACTGAAATGGGTACATTGACAGTTGCTCCAAATAAGAATAGAAATACTAATAAAGTGTGTAAGTGTAAAATAACATTGCTTTATGCCACAATGGTGTAGCCTAACAATGAAAATTGAACAATAGTTATATAAGAATAAGAAGTAAATTGATATAAAAATGATTCCACAATGTGCAACGATGTAAGCACTGGAAACAACAAGACTATGAAATAATCAGTGTTATTCCTTGGTCAGCTGTGAAGAACAGTGCAGAGGTTTAGCAGAGGGGGAGGGGTGGAGAGGGAAGTTAGACTGGGAACCAGAGGAGGGTTGAGTAGGGTCATCACAGGAGGATGGGGGGCAGTGGAGTAGCTGGTGATTGGGGGAAGACAATAGAAGTGGTGAATGAGTAGGGGCTGTTGTTTCAAATATGTTGAACACATTGAGTTTGTTGGAGCCTCTCCATGTTGCATTCATCTCTTCTGACTGAGACGAGTATAACACATTTGCTCATAGTACAGTAATACTTTGGTAACATGCCAACAATAAACTGTTCATATCAGTTCAATATTTGGAGTTAAAAATTATCCATGGTGATATTAATTTAATAATAACTTGACAATAGTGAGGTTATATAGGTTGATATTTTCACCATATTATTGGCTACTTTAAGTGCAAATTAGATGAAACTTCATGGAAATCCAATACGTTTTTGGCCATATTATGCTCTCATTCTTCCAAGTCTTTTGTTCTAAACATACCCTTTGGTTTAAATGATACTGTAAGGATGATATGTTCATTGCTGCAAACCCTGGACTACTGCTGACATGAAGGCTCTTCTTTAGGACAAACAGAGGGCCTTTGGGTCAGGAAATACAGCTACATGAAGCCTGACTCCCAGCCCATGGGGGTCCTAAAGTGGGTCAACGACCTGAAATGTTTCTTCAATAGATTTGATCATTCTTCCACCCTTCCCCCTGTCCAGTCCCCATTGTCTTCACTCTCTGGATACGGCCCTGTCATCACCTGCACCCACCCCCTTCCCTCACACCTTTCTCCAACTCTCAGCCACTCTGTTATTACTGTTAAACTTATTGTACAATATCACTGTGCTTATTGTTTTAATATGATCTATTATATCAGACCAACCACTGCTTCACTTTTTTCACTTATCTTTTTTACCTGATTTATTTTTATACAGTTGTTTACTTTAAAAAAAAAAGTATTTTACTATATGAGTATTACCTTGTTTTATTCTACTGTTTACTTAGCGTCACTGTTGCTTTTGTTGCCTGAACTACTTAACAAAGAAATATCTGATCTATTAACAAGGAGCCAATCACCTACACTCATAGCAACAGGGGGCGGGGTTTAGCGAAGTGCCCGCGAGACTTACATCGAGATCTCGCAGCTCATTGTGACCGTCTCGTGCTTGAGAGCAGCAGCCACAGAGGAGAGCTGCTGGATCTCAGAGAGCAGCAATGGAGGACAACCAGGACCCGGACCACCGGAGCACCGACGTCCCCACGAGACAAACAGCAGGCTCGAGCGACGCTCAGGTATGTGCTCATAACATCACACTATTAAATTCCCTCGTGCAACACGTTGATTCTTAGTTGAGGTTTGTTTATTGGCCACGTGGACAGAATGAGCATGAACATGAGTCCAGCTCAGATTGTGGGACAGACATAGAGCACAGGACTCCTTCATACTCTCTGCTGGAAGTCTCTAACTTTACAAAATATGTTGACCAGAAAAGTCAAATCTCCTGGCGTCATGGCTCGCTCTTGTTCTCCGTGTTGTTTGTTTGGAGGGGGAGGGGTGTGGTTAACCCGCAACGTCTCTTTGTTCTCCTCCAGTGAATAAAAAGAGACCCCGCCATTTTGGGCAAGCGACAATTCACTAGTACACAATACAATGCATAGTGAATACTGTATGTGACTTTAATCTCAGAATAATAGACAATTTTATTTCAATTTCAATTTCTTACATTAATGTGAACCTTAAAAAAATACTCTTTGGGAAGTCACAGTTCACTAGTAAACAATACAAAAGCTATGGATTGATTAGTTTTTTCTCAACACAAAATATTGGGCTTCGTTACAGGTGGAATGAGCAATTCTGAGGAATGCTTCCCATTTTGTCAAAATCATTGATTTTCCCTTCATAATTCCCTCCTTGTCCGTACTGTGGGCATGGTAAAAGAAAAATTCACTGTATATATACAGCCTAAGCTATATCATTTGGTCTCACTCATGCGTGTGGGAACACAGTTTAGCTGGAATGAGTGAGGGCTGTGTAAGTTGCGTTCCTTCCAAAGAAAATGGATTTCATTAAAAGATGCTGTTTGAACATAAAATCTGCTTTTTTTATTATTCAAATAACAGGGCTGTACAGTGCGACAGTTTTGATCGCATTTGCTACTGAAATTGATCACGTGCGATGATGAATACAATTCCACTCGCACGAGTGCGACAGCTTGCTAATGAGCAGATGCTGTCCGTCTGAGACACAGAGGAGTGCTGCACAACACTGCTTAGTAGGGCTGTGTCGAAATATCGATATATCGCGATACTTAGTTTCGCGATATCGGTATCGATTTTTATAACCAAAAATCGATATTGTTTTATTATTATTTTTTATTATTATTATTTTTTTTTTGCTTTTGCTTTTCAAGGCTTTATTGACAGTGCAGAGATACAGATATGAAATGGGGCAGAGAGGGAATGAAATGCAGAGAACAACCACGGGTCAGATTCAAACCCATGTCTGCTGTCAGGCCTGAGTCTATAGGATACTGACTATTGAAGTTAAATCAGTTTTGTTTATAAGAACACTTAAGATTCACTGTGCCACAAAAGCACACTGATGTGTTTTAATTTTCAGTGTGTCCTGTACAGTTAGTACAAGAGTGAATTGGATTTGTTATTTTGATGTTATGGCAGCTGCAGCAGTGTTTGATCATATGCCAAAACCAAAAAAAAGGAAGAAAATAGTAAAGGAAGTTGTGAATGAAATAGTATTGACTTCATTTGTCTGTGCAATTATCAATATATTGTGCTGTTATGTTTGACAAGGCAACTTGTTTATGGAATATCGCAATATATCGTGATATATCAAGATACGCAATATATCGTGATATATCGTATCGTGACCAGTGTATCGTGATACGTATCGTATCGCGAAGTCCATGACGATACCCAGCCCTACTGCTTAGAGTGCTCTACATTAACACTCTCCAAATTCGGGTAAATGTAGTCTTAGCCAAGTAAGTTATTGAGTCCACCCTCCACTTTGGCTGGTGAAAGATGTGTGCTCGGGACCTGTGCTTGTGCGGCGATTAATACACTTCACCAACGGTAATAACCGGAAGGAAACAACACTCAGTTAAGATAGCGCGTGTGCAAATAGAACATTTCCTGTGCGCCGCCGCCTTCACATTAAAAGCCTGTTACTAGCCAAACGTGAGTTGACTTTTATTTTGAAGCCGGTAAGAACAAGAAGTTAGCGCTTCACAGACCTGCAGTGCGCTAGCTTGAAAACCAACTGCATCAGCTGCAGAGAGCAGTCAACAGTAGTCTATGTAAACAAAGTTTGAAATACCTGATAAGCCATTGAAGAATTACTCCCAACACATTCACAACAGCCTATTTAACTTATTCCAAATTTTACCAATATGTATAGGCCTACTTATTTATTTAATAGGCTATGTTTAATGTTTTAAAGTTTGGTTTTAATTAACAGAAGGACATTTAACAAAAAAAAATATTATTATGAATATAATAATGATATGTATATATACAGAAAATATATAGATATTAATTTTATGGGGAGAAATAATTCTGAATCAGTTAGATTTTTTTGTCTAAATTGCAATCAGTGCACCCATATTAATTTTTCTACAATTATTACTGCAAACACTAGGATATGATATTAATTGAGAATTTCAAATGGGACCAAGATGACAGGCTAAAAGGTAATTAGAGCGAAATGCATGGGTTAAGGTTATGCAAGTTTTCGATCATACTTTGTGTGCTACTGAATTTATTTTTGTGCTACTGATTTTTTTGCTTGCTAGAACCAGTGCTACCACATAAAAAATAAGCGTACAGCCCTGAATGAAAAAAGAACAGTCCTTGCCGGGACAGGGTGTTGAGGTGAAGCAGGTTTTGGTCTGACCTTCCCATAGGGGGGAGGGAAGAAGAGCTGTATGCATCTTTAACAATCATGTCATGATTTCTTATTGAAAGGTGTATCAAAGTGAATACTAATACTTCTTTATTGTTGATATATATCTATATATATCTACAATTGTCACAACATTTCAAGCTCCCTGTTTTCTGGTGTCTTCTTTTCATGTTTCCCTGTTTCCTATTTTATTTTGGTAAACATTGTCTCTTCCTGTCAAGTGTCCCTTCTGTGTGATTACTGGCCCCACCCTAATGTGTGTGTGACCTGTGTCTCCAATGTCTTTGAGTATTAAAGTCCTTGTCTTCTTTTCATTTGTTGTAAAATCCTAACGATTCCCATCTCTACTGCCGACCCTGACTGCACATCTCTGCCTCACTCATACTCTGTCTTTGTATTTCTGTCTGTCTGTCGCTACAGAAACAAAAAGGAACAAAGAAACCTAAGCCTCACCGCTGTCAACAGTGTAAGAAAGAGTTCAGGTTGAGGTCATACCTAACGATTCATCAGAGAATCCACACCGGAGAGAAGCCGTTCAGCTGTGACCTATGTGACAAAACATTCACTACATCAGGTCACCTTAAAAGCCACCAACGTATTCACACCGGAGAGAAGCCTTACAGCTGTGACCAATGTGGTGAAATGTTCACTCAAGCAGGAACCCTCAAACGCCACCAACGTATTCACACTGGAGAGAAGTCGTACAGCTGTGACCAGTGTGGCGAAACATTCACTCGAGCAGAATCCCTCAAAGACCACCAACGTATTCACACTGGAGAGAAGCCGTTCAGCTGTGAGGACTGTGGCCAGAGTTTCACCCACAGTAGTACTTACAATAAACACAGAAACATCCACACAAAGGAAAAAATCTACCCTTGTCAGCATTGTGGGAAAGTCTTCAGTTCCTACGGCTCATACTGGCGACATGAGCGAATCCACACTGGAGTCAAACCACACCAATGTCAACACTGTGACAAACGGTTCCCCTCATCGACTCATCTCTCAGTGCATGAGCGAATCCACACAGGACGCAAACCGTACTGTTGCATCAAATGTATGAAAAGCTTCACCCATAACTCCTCCCTGAAGAAACACAAGTGTGTTTAAACCTGAACCAATCAGACCATGATGTGTGAACTCCTCTGTGCATTTCATTTGATTTAAGAACTCTCTGAAGAAAAACAGTGTCACACCTGATTTATGAATTTCCACCATTTCGTGAATTTTAACTGTATTTTGTTCAGAATCATGACAAAATGGAGGCCTCCATGTAGGGGTGTCCCGCTCATATAGAGATATAAAAGGCTCATTCTCAGTAAATAAAATAAAAAAACTACTTATATTTCCAAGCGGTTATACACTAATTAAAACATGTGTGAATGTTATATTCTACCAAGTCTGTCCTGAAATATGACAATACATTCTACGCCTTTGAAAAGGCGATATAACAGTTGTGAAAAAGGTTCCCATTTGAAAAAAAGAACCAAACCAATTGAAATGTTACAAATACAATGCACAATATTTGTATTTGTTTCCATATATGTCTGATGCATTGAACGAATACATGAACAAATCTAAGATGTATTTGATGGAAACTTTTAGTTTTGTTCAAAATATGAATCATTTTCTGCCTTTGATTTCATGTGTTGTGGTTTAAAGGGTTAAATATTGTGTTAACACAGAGGTGAGAACTCGACTTAACAGATTCAAAATGACTTGCAGCAACACCAACTGAAAACTCAAATTAAACTGTAGCATCAATTCTTTCAATAATTTACAAATATCTCTCTTAGTAAGGTTACAGAGATCAGCATGGTTTGATATGATTTAAGTGGCACTATTGTTATTATTATTCTTGTCATAGTTGTTTATTTTGAATCAGCTGAAATAAAATAATTACAAAAAAATACTTTTGAATTAGATGTTCTACCTTTTCTCATGGACCCAAAGTAAATGATGTTTTTTTCTTGTTTGGTTTTTGGAAAGTTATTCTTTAATCACATTTAGAATGACCCTGAAGCCAACACTGTATTCTTATATAATCATCTTTCTCTACTTATTTTGACTTTTTAATGTTTGCCTTTCAATATATTGTACAGGTTGTGTATCTTTCCAATATTAACAAATCTCTTCTTACAATAATCACTTTTTTAATGTTCAAAACCATTTATTTGATTTTTCATTATTTTGAATAATTTTAAAGTTTTGATGTTGTAATAATTTGTTTGTTCATTCTCATTAGAAAGTGGTTTATTTAGATATTTTATAATCACTCTCACTCTCTTGTTAACCAACAGGTTACACATTGTTGCTTCATCTTTATTGGAGTGATTTTTTTGAATGTTTGAATTCAACATTATTTCATCTTATTTCCATATCCTGTCACTGCTGAAAGTTGAGCTGTTTTTGCATTGTATTAAAGATTGGACTGAATAAATCAAACACATTTCAGCTTTGTTTCTGTAGAACAGATAAAACATACATGTATTTGACATGCATGTTGTTCTCCTTTTCCTTCTATGATAAATAGGGGCGCGGCCCACGCTAGACGACTCTACAGTTACACTCTCTCCTGTCCACCCATGTTATTGTCACTGTCTTTCCATGTTTCCTGGCTTGGTGTGAACTGAAATAACATTTCGTTGTTCTGTAACGTAATGACAAATAAAATCAATCTGAATCAAGTACACCATAGATACCAGCCACCTCTAGTTTTACTACTTACACCCTTCTATCTGGTATTGGGGATCAAACCACAGACCTCATGCTTACTGGCCGGACCCTCTTTACTCTAGTCTAGTCATACCCAATGCCTTCTGTATCTTTCTGCTCTGGTGATGTGCTGCCACCTGCTGGCTGCTTCCTGTCACTGTTAAATCATGTGAAAGAGAGAAAGAGACTGAAACCAGAGTTATGATCTTTGTGTCATGTTTACTCTCAATACACCAGTACAATTCATTTCACACAGAGTAGTTAATATAGACAATTGATCAAATGTGGAGAAATGTGTCTCTGTCTCATACTAATTTTTGGAATATAATTGAGAAACTGGGTCAAAGACATTCAGGAAAAATCCAAAGTTTGTATTACATATTTGCTAAAAACTCATGAATTTGGGTGATCCGTGGTGTAGTGGTGTAGCATGAACAAATAACGACTGAATTTCATAAATTTTTACATTCAAAATGACATGCTATGTGCCCAATTTTTTGTATATTAAAATGTCCACTCATTTGCCCAATGCCGTGCGCTAGCCTAGCATGAGCAAACTCTGCAACTAGAAGGACTGAATGAAATGTGTTGAAAACTGTCTCCACTGATAAAGAACACCAAGGCTAACTTGGGAATCAGGCCCTATGTCCAAAATCCTGAACTACCCCTTTAAGTCGAGTTCTCACCTCTGTGCTAACACAAGATTTAACCCTTTAAAACCTGACACATGAAATCAAAGGCAGAAAATGATTCATATTTTGAACAAAACTAAAAGTTTCCATCAAATACATCTTAGATTTGTTCATGTATTTGTTCAATGACATATATGGAAACAAATACAAATATTGTGCATTGCATTTGTAACATGTCAATTGGTTTGGTTCTTTTTTTCAAATGGGAACCTTTTTCCCAACTGTTATATCGCCTTTTCAAAGGAGCACTGTGTAAAATGTATTGTCATATTTCAGGACAGACTTGGTAGAATACAACATTCACACATATGTTTTAATTAGTGTATAACCGCTTGGAAATATAAGTAGTTTTTTTATTTTATTTACTGAGAATGAGCCTTTTATATCTCTATATGAGCGGGACACCCCTACATGGAGGCCTCCATTTTGTCATGATTCTGAACAAAATACAGTTAAAATTCACGAAATGGCGGAAATTCATAAATCAGGTGTGACACTGTTTTTCTTCAGAGAGTTCTTAAATCAAATGAAATGCACAGAGGAGTTCACACATCATGGTCTGATCGGTCCAGGTTTAAACACACTTGTGTTTCTTCAGGGTGGAGTTTTGGGTGAAGCTTTTCATACATTTGATGCAACAGTACGGTTTGTGTCCTGTGTGGATTCGCTCATGCTGTGAGAGGTTAGAAGATGAGCAGAACCGTTTGTCACAGTGTTGACATTGGTGTGGTTTGACTCCAGTGTGGATACGCTCATGTCGCCCCTGTGACCTAGAGGAACTGAAGACTTTCACACAATGCTGACAAGGGTAGATTTTTTCCTTTGTGTGGATGTTTCTGTGATCATTGTAAGAACCTAGTTGGGTGAATCTCTGGCCACAGTCCTCACAGCTGTACGGCTTCTCTCCAGTGTGAATACGTTGGTGGACTTTGAGGTTTCCTGATGTGGTGAATGTTTCGCCACATTGGTCACAGATGAACGGCTTATCTCCAGTGTGAATATGTTGGTGGCGTTTGAGGTTTCCTGCTTGAGTGAATGTTTCGCCACATTGGTCACAGCTGTATGGCTTCACTCCGGAGTGAATAAGGCTGTGTTTTCGCAGGATAGATGATTGAGTGAAATACTTCCCACACTGGTCACAGCTGTATGGCTTCTCTCCGGTGTGGATTCTCTGATGAATCGTTAGGTTCCTCCTTGACATTAACTCTTTCTTACACTGTTGACAGCGGTGAGGTTTAGGTTTCTTTGTTCCTTTTTGTTTCTGTAGCGACAGACAGACATAAATACAAAGACAGAGTATGAGTGAGGCAGAGATGTGCAGTCAGGGTCAGCAGTAGAGATGGGAATCGTTAGGATTTTACAACAAAAGAAAAGAAGACAAGGACTTTAATACTCAAATGCATTGGAGACACAAGTCACACACATTAGGGTGGGACCAGTAATCACACAGAAGGGACACTTGACAGGAAGAGACAATGTTTACCAAAATAAAACAGGAAACAGGGAAACATGAAAAGACAGGGAGCTTGACAAGTCTTAAAAATGTACAATAGATATAGAGATATATCAATAACAGTATCAATAGTCATTTTGATTCTTTAATCCATAATAAATTATGACATGATATTAAAAGACAGTTTACCAAAATAAAACAAACTAAAACTGATCCCGACGACTACTATTTTCACCCAGCTGGACATTGGAGACACTAGCAGAAAACACTGTAATGTTAAGGATGCATACAGCTTTTCTTCCCTTCTCCCTCTAGGAAGGTCAGACCAAAACCTGCTTCACCTCAACACCCTGTCCTGGCAAGGACTGCCCTTTGTTATTCTGATAAAGGGGCATATTTTATGTTCCCACTGCAAATGTAGCACTTTGTTTGGAAGAACTGCAACTTACGCAGCCCCCACCCATTCCAGCTAAACTGTGTTCCTTTGTGCATGAGTGAGTCCAAACTATATAGCTTAGGCTTTGCACACACTGGATTTTTCTTTTAGCGTGCAGTAAGTACGGACAAGGAGCGAATAATAAGGAGAAAAATCACTGATTTTGACAAAGTGACAGCACTCTACTGAAACGCTCATTCAACCTTTAAGTGAACCCAAATATTGTGTTGAGAAAAAACAAATCTATCCAAAGGGTTTGTATTGTTAACTAGTGAACTGTGACTTCCCCAAGATTGTTCACTTTAGGTTAACATTAATGTCAGAAATGTCAATGAAAAAAATTGGATATTATCATCTCTGAGATTTAAGTCACATACAGTAATCACTATGCATTGTATTGTGTACGTCTGAATTGTCGCTTGCCGAAGATGGCGGGGCCTCTTTTTATTCACAGGAGGAGAACAAAGAGACGTCGCAGGTTAACCACACCCCTCCCCCTCCAAACAAACAACACAACATAGTGAGCCATGACACCAGGAGATTTGACTTGACTTTTCTGGTCAACATGTTGTGTAAAGTTAGAGACTTCCAGCAGAGAGTATGAAGGAGTCCTGTGCTCTCTGTCTGTCCCACAAGCTGAGCTGGACTAATGTCCATGCTCATTCTGTCCACGTGGCCAATAAACAGACCTCAACTAAATGTTGCACGAGTGAATTCGTCTTCCTAATCTCCACGTCACAACTGAACTCTTTCTCTGTATATAGAAGTTTATGTAAGAGTGTAATGTAAAACCCGATCGATAGTTGTGTGTCTGGTAGCTACAGCTAACTGCTAACCGCTATCTCCACGCTACCAAAGTCCACATGCGGTCCGGTGCTGACCCAGTGTCCCTCGTGTCTGTAGTGTGACGTCATGAGCACTAACCTGAGCGTCGCGCGAGCCTGCTGTCTGTCTCGTGGGGACGTCGGTGCTCCGGGTCCTGGTTGCCCTCCATTGCTGCTCTCTGAGATCCAGCAGCTCTCCTCTGTGGCTGCTGCTCTCAAGCACAAGACGGTCACAATGAGCTGCGAGATCTCGAAGTAAGTCTCGCGGCCACTTCGCTAAACCCCGCCCCCTGTTGCAATGAGTGTAGGTGATTGGCTCCTTGTTAATAGATAAGATATTTCTTGGTTCGTCCCACATTTTGAAAATGTAGGTTGCTATGGCAACAAAAGGAACAGTGCTGCAAAGTAAACCGCAGAATAAAATAAGTTAATAGGTGTATAGACAAATAGTTTTTAGCTTATATAATGGCTGATATGCCTATTTAGCCTAGTTTAACTTTTACATTTCTAATAACCTAGTCTCTTGAATATGTTGGGGATTAAAGATGACATTTTGGAGACTTGGTCGCTGCATCATATAGGCAGTTTGAAGATTGCATGACTTTTTCAAATATGCAAAATGGTGTTCATCACTGGCCCAGGGTGCAAAAGGAACGGTAAAAAAATAAAAAATATTGAGTAGAATAAGATAAACACAACCTAAACAATATTTATATTAGATACATTCTAATTGCACAGAGCAACTGTGGAGAACATGTCTCTTCAACACATATGTCCCAGCTGGCTTCATTCGTTTTCTATCCTATGGAATCCATTCCAATACTTGTTATAGGAAAAGTGTAATAATATAGAAAATTTGTTTACCAGAATAGTGCAGTGGTTGTGTGTCACATACAGCAGGCCTATGTCTAAGTTAATATGGAGAAAGAGCATCTTAAAGATTATACATATAACGTAAATAAATTATAAAAATAAATGCAATTGTCCATTTACTGTGGGGGAGCTGTAGCCTGGCTCCGCCCGCCTACCTACTTCCGGTCAAATTTCATTTTCCCCTCAGTAGTCAGTCTGGGTGTGCAGTGCATTTCTCAGTTTTCTCCGGCTAATCTACAGCCGTCCAATCAGCGAACAGAGCGAGTGGCTGAGAACGATGACGTCAAAGTCGCGCTCCAGTTCCAATTGAATGCTGCGTTCCTTTATACTCGGAAGAACGAGATTTCCGACTTGGTAGTTCCGAGTTCCGACCTGTCTGTGTTCCAGTACATCTGCTCGCGAAAGTATGGACGCCGACAACCTTTCTCGTCCAAATAACTAAACGTTAGGCTCTAACAAGTTACCGTTGCCAGGTACCGGTAGATCCATAGACTACAATATGTAGTGAAGTCGGAAATTTCCGAGTTCCCTGTCCAACTGGAATGCACCGTCAGAAGCCGGCTCATGACACACGTGACGACCAAACGTTATGCTTGTTGGCTAATCCAGAGTGGCACTGGGCAGATCCAATAGTTTTAAACTTCAACAGACACAAGCCTCCAAGTGAGTGAACGTTTGCCAATTACAGCAGTTCCAGACCTTCTGTAAAAAATAAAATGAAGTACGATGGTCTGGTTGGACCAGGCTAGGGGAGCTGTAGATTTGTACAGAGTGATCATGTGCATCAAGATCAAACATATGTTATGAAATAGAGATATGTGACAGTGTGGGCAGTAGCCATGTTAAGTTACATTAATGACCATATACTTGTATCACATGATGAATGTGTGAATTATATTTTAATTAAGGGCAGCTTATCAATGAGAACACTTCAACACTGCTCTATAAAGAACCACACTGGTTATAAAAAGGGTCAATGTTTTATTTATTTATAAATCTTACCTGTTTAAATTATTCTTTATTTTATCAGACTTTATCAGGGAGGATTTAAAGCCGTACATGCGCTTTGAACTTCTTCAATAAAATACCATGACCCAAATTGTAAACTGTGGGTTCAAAATATCCAGTGTAAATTAAACATGTTTATTTGTCATCACCTTTTTCAATGACATAAAAACTACAAATGTCTGTCTTTCTCTGAATTATAATCCAACCCTCATGTTTTCCCCATAGATGGTATGTAAAAGGATCCCCCCCCCCCCCTAGTCATAAAATACTATGTAACCTACACGTCTTTAAAATGCATTGTATCATGTGTTTAAGAAGAACATAAAGATACATATAGAAATAAATCAGACAATTAACATCTGAACAAATCCTTCTGTAATAACCGTCAGAGATCAATGTGTTCCCCTTAGTTTTGAATATCTCTTACAAACCTTTTTGAGCATGACTCATTTTCAAAGTCTTTATTTTTTGCATTGTACATATTATATAGTAACAGGAGAGATTCAGAAGTCACTTTGCATTTGTAACAGCAACACTTTTCAGTATACTGTATAAATCTAAGGACAAAGGGGGAAACATCCATACTGGTGTTACTGGGAAGGGTACTGCCACACTGTATTTCCTTACATTTAATCCCATCTCTTCAGCCATTTTACCTGCTGTCCAAGCAAAACATTCCATTTTTGATTTCCCACTTTCCCAGCAAGGTCTATTAGGGCCTACTCGTACTGGCTCATGTACTGCAGTCTGTAGGGCAACACAGCCTATCAGTCATATCCATTTACATGAACTCCAACCTACCAGCTTTTAAACAGTAAATTATATTAATTTTAATTTCTAAATATTTAATACATTCCTTTTTATATTTTAACCATATTTATATATTTGTATTGTATATATATGATTCATATTTAATTAATTTCTAACTACTTAACTATTAAATAGCTTGATATCTTAATTCATTTTAACCAGGGCTACACAGGTTTGCTGCGCCTCATTGTCAGAAAGTGACTCTGTGGCTAGGGCAGCCCTCTGCCACCCCCTAGTGTTTGAAGTGGTTTTGACCCACCTACAGTGTGAGGTGGTACTAATTGATACACGTTTATACAGTCACTGTGTTCCATGATTGTGCTCTGCTTTGATTGCAGTGTTTAAAATGTCTGTTAATTTTGATCCTATTCACTTGCTGTGTTCTGAGGGTTGTAGTGTTGTCGTGTTTAACTCAGCTTGACCTTTTTATTCCAAGGTTTCTAGTCATAGTTTTAATTAATTAATTGTGTCAATAAAGTTTATATTATTGTGTCCTCACCTCAAGTTGTGCTGTGAATTTCTCTTGCCTCTGATACCAGACCAGACCGGGTTAATAAAAGTGGTGGCAGCTTAAAATCTAACAAACTACGTTGAATGTATTTTTCTGAAAGATGAACTAAACGTCACTGATATTTTTTATTTATTTCTTCTGTTTCCATCAACATAGAAAGCAAGTAGAGCAAATGAATAGACAAACAGAAATATATTAAACAAAATAAACCCACAAACATACTATGAGAGTCTTCCAGTTTACCCTCATTTGCCTTTAGCCCTCTCATTGTTATCCATGGGCAAGATTTTGCACACTTATACATACTGTACATGCCTGTGTCTGCTGCCCATCTACTGTATTTATCCTCTTAGAGATTAGATTTGTATTCAAACTCCTAACCATCCCAACGCCCCAGTTTCTCCATAGTTATCTGATGGGATCAGATTAACTCTTAAAATTGGGTTACTCTCCATATATTTCTCAGATGGTTTATCCCAATACATTGAAAGGGTTAGGGTTATTCTATCCCCTACATTTTTTATTACATGACAAACAGAAAAAGTACATTATTGTTTGCTGATGCCTTACTAATAAAATGCATGTGAAATACACATGTCTGTGTGTTTTATCTGTTCTACAGAAACAAAGCTGAAATGTATTTTATGTATTCAGTCCAATCTTTAATAAAATGCCAAAACAGATCAAAACCTTCAGCAGTGAGAGGATTTGGAAATAAGATGAAATAATGTTAAATTCAAACATTCAAAACATCCCTCCGATAAAGATGAAGCAACAATGTGTAACCTGTTGGTTAACAAGAGAGTGAGAGTGATTATAAAAATATCTAAATAAACCAGTTTCTAATGAGAATGAACAAACACATTATTAAATACAACATCAAAACTTCAAATTGATTAAAAATAATGACAAATCAAATAAATGGTTTTGAACATTAGATACAACTTTTACGATATATTAAAAGGCAAACATTAAAAAGTAAAAAAAAAAAATAAGTAGAGGGAGATGATTAGGGGAGAACGGGGTAATTTGTCACATGGGTTGGATGTCACATTCGTTATATCTCGCCACCAGAGCGCGCTAGCTCTGAAATGTTGATATAAAAAAGGTCCAGAATTGGGATCAGAGGTCACATACATAGACTTCCTTGGAGTTAGACTGCTGCATTTCAGGTGAGAGGATGTTTTGTGTTTTTCATGTCAAATTCAAAATATTTTGCTTCTCAGTATTTTTCTTCTAGGCTTTTACACAATGGGTTTATAACAAAACACTTGTTACCCTCAGAAAGTGTGAAGGGTAAACTATAGTTTAGATTGTGGTTAGCAAGCTAATTAGTTGTCAGATGGTTGTTGGCCTTGATGCTAGCAAGAAATTCAAGTTGGGGTTGGTCGTCAAATTTTTTGGGGGGTTGGTTGTCACATGTTATCTCAAGGCTGCAGCCAGAAAAGGAACCCAATAACGAAAGAAATTGTCAAGCTGTATCCTCACTGACACCCCAGAGAAGGAAAGAATAGAGCAGGAAAAGGCAGCTAGCAAGCAAAAGAAAAAAGGGCAACAAAATCAAAACAACCCAGTGCATCCCAAACTAGACCAGCTGCCAAGGCTGTAGAACGTTATGTAGGCCTATTTGTCAACTTGACAATGCAATTAAACATTCAAATTTGGTTCTGCCTCCTTGCCTTCTTTTTAAGATTTTTCCCATTAAGATTACATTGTGACAAACAACCCCATGGTGTGTGACAACCGACCCCTTGATGGGGTTGGTTGTCACAATGTGTCAGAATGTCTTTGATGGTAAATTACTTCTTCCTTACAATAAGTTGGAAAAAAAGAGAGACACACATTTCTAGCCAACACCTTAAGCTTCAATTTAATGTAGGAATGGCTATTGACAGATGTTTTGGTGATGAGCAATTCTCACTAGAGTAAAAAGTGTGCCTACTTACCCCGTTCTCCCCTATATAAGAATACAGAGTTTGCTTCAGGGTCATTCTAAATGTGATTAAAGAATAATTTTTCAAAAACCAAAACATCAGTTACTTTGGGTCCATGAGAAAAAGCTAGAACATCTACTTCAAAAGTCTTCTTTTTGGTAAATATTTTATTTCAGATTATTCAAAATAAACAACTATGACAAGAATAATAAAAGTGTAATTTAAATCATATCAAACCATGCTGATCTCTGTGACCTTACTAAGAGCGTCATTTGTAAATTATTGAAAGAACTGATGCTACAGTTTAATTTGAGTTTTCAATTAGTGTTGCTGCAAGTCATTTTGAATCTGTTAAGTTCTCACCTCTGTGTGAACACAAGATTTAACCCTTTAAACCACAACACATGTAATAAAAGGCAGAAAATTATTCATATTTAAACAAAACAAAAAGTTTACATCATACATATCTTAGCTTTTACATTAAATGCATCAGACATTTATGGAAACAAATACATATATTGTTCATTGCATTTGGAATATTTCAATTGGTTTGGTTATTTTTTTCAAATGGGGATATTTTCCAATCTTTTATTTCGCCTTTTCAAGGAGCAGTGTGTATAATGTATTGTCATTTTCAGGACGGAATATAATATGTAAGGGTTAATGCCCGACTTGACTGCGCGTCGGACAGTTCTCGCCTCCATTAATCCATGATACATGGACACCTCGAAGGGCATTAACCCGCTTATACCATAGTCACCTACTAATAAAAAGAAGAATTAGACCAATCAGTTATATTTTCATGCCTTTTTGCAATCAAACTAGATTTGTTTCGAACCAATAACAACTTGTTTCCATAGCAACACCTGAGACCTCGTATAATAACTGGAATACCCATTTCAAACCCATAAGGTTCTTATGTAATGAAAAAGTAGTGCAGTAGAATTTGGCTTTAACGGTGCGTTCAAATTGTACTGGGAAGTCGGACCAAGGATACGAGCAACGGTAGACTGCGGCAGCTGTTAGCTACAGAGCTACTGTTATGCTAGCAAGAAGATTCAAAGTAAAAAAACATTGCGCACGCTGTACAAAAAGTAAATGTAATCACCCAACATGTTTAACAACAGCTCCACCGAGCTAACAAAGCATTTCCACCCCAAAAGAATAAGGCATTTCACGGAGAATATGACTGGCGAACATGTGTATTATGGGCTACAGCCTGAAGTTACGTGAGGCAGTGACTGACAGCAGTAGCCTGTGTCCAGATAGACAGTGAAGCCGGGCTTTGGTGGCTACATGTAAACTCAGTTACAAACTTTTTTCAAATTAAACAGGTCTTACTCAACTTTTTAACAAGATCTCGATTGACGTTTAGCCAGAGGACATTAAGTATAGCCACTTTATTTTACTACTATCGTTATTACAGCTCGTGTTACGAGCGCCATCCTGTGGTGTCCAGAGGCTATTGCACGGCAGGATATTTTAGGCTTTATAAATCCCTTATCAACACAGTTTAATCAGCGGCGAGCCGGTGACGCATTAAAGTGGACAGAATGTAAACAGTTCCATCTAGGTGTCCATAAATCAGGGGTTAATCCACACCTATGGAATGTTCTCCAGCCAATCAGAATAGAGTATTCACACAGACTATGGCAGTGCTTCTCAATTATTTTCTGTCATGCCCCCCCTAGGGGACAGAAATTTTTTCGCGCCCCCCCTAAATTGAAATACTATTGAGAACCTGCCAATATTTATTTATTTATCTGTACAAAACCACTGTATGAGTTTCTGGCTCAAGCATTCTGCATACGATCACCTTATTATCAAATTAGATAACAAAAATTAGCTGAGATAACTTCTGCAGCAAAAACATTCAAAGTTCAGTTTATTAGCTAAATTTGTAACATTTAAACAAGACTGCTCAGTCTGTGTGAATCTCAGGACAGAGAAACAAGAGCAAATGATTCACTGAGGTTTGCATTTCATTCAAAACATTTTTAAACTGTAAACATAGTTAAGGTGGTGTTTTTTTATTATTATAGGCCAATAGGCCTTCTGTGATGCGATAACCAATAATTCATTAACGTTATTATTAGTCTACTTGCTTGATTTAAAAAAAAATAACCTACAGAGACACGTGGACATTTATTTACTGCAAATCGCGGCCTTTCGCGCGGCTATGACCATACACAAGCACACATAGCGCTTGCTAGCGCGCACACAAAAAAAAAAAAAAAAAAAAAAAAAAAAAAAAACATTTTTTTTGTCAGTTGGAAATCAATGCAGCCCGCGTACCCCCTGACAACTCACGGCGCCCCCCCAGGGGGGCGCCGTGAGTTGCCCACCATTTGAGAAGCACTGGACTATGGTATAATCACAGGTATGTTTATATTAGTGTATAACCCCTAAATGTAGGCCGTGATTTTGGACTGCCGTGATTCTGAAAAAAATACAGTTAAAATTCACAAAATGTCAGAAATTCATGAATCAGATGTGATCCTGTGTTCCTTCAGTGAGTTCTTAAATCAAATGAAATGCACAGAGGAGTTCACACATCATGGTCTGATCGGTCCAGGTTTAAACACACTTGTGTTTCTTCAGGGTGGAGTTTGCAGTGAAGCCTTTCATACATTTGACGCAACAGTACGGTTTGTGTCCTGTGTGGATTCGCTCATGCACTGAGAGGTGAGTCGATGAGGGGAACCGTTTGTCACAGTGTTGACATTGGTGTGGTTTGACTCCAGTGTGGATACGCTCATGTTGCCAGTATGAGTCGTAGGAACTGAAGACTTTCGCACAATGCTGACAAGGGTAGATTTTTTCCTTTGTGTGGATGTTTCTGTGTCTATTGTAAGAACTACTGTGGGTGAAACTCTGGCCACAGTCCTCACAGCTGAACGGCTTCTCTCCAGTGTGAATACGTTGGTGGCTTTTGAGGTGTCCTGAGTGAGTGAATGTTTTACCACATTGGTCACAGCTGTACGGATTCTCTCCAGTGTGAATACGTTGGTGGCTTTTAAGGTGACCTGATGTAGTGAATGTTTTGCCACATTGGTCACAGCTGAACGGCTTCTCTCCGGTGTGGATTCTCTGATGAATCATTAAGACCGACCTCGACCTGAAATCTTTCTTACACTGTTGACAGCGGTGAGGTTTAGGTTTCTTTGTTCCTTTTTGTTTCTGTAGCGACAGACAGACAGACAGAAATACAAAGACAGAGTATGAGTGAGGCAGAGATGTACAGTCAGGGTCAGCAGCAGGGATGGGAATCGTTAGGATTTTACAACAAATGAAAAGAAGACAAGGACTTTAATACTCAAAGACATTGGAGACACAGGTCACACACATTAGGGTGGGGCCAGTAATCACACAGAAGGGACACTTGACAGGAAGAGACAATGTTTACCAAAATAAAATAGGAAACAGGGAAACATGAAAAGAAGACACCAGAAAACAGGGAGCTTGAAATGTTGTGACAATTGTAGATAAATATAGATACATATCAACAATAAAGAAGTATTAGTATTCACTTTGATACACCTTTCAATAAGAAATCATTACATGATTGTTAAAGATGCATACAGCTCTTCTTCCCTTCCCCCAATGGGAAGGTCAGACCAAAACCTGCTTCACCTCAACACCCTGTCCCGTCAAGGACTGTCCTTTTTTATTTGAATACAAAAGCATATTTTATGTTCAAACAGCATCTTTTAAAGGTCACATATTATGCTAAATGCACTTTTTAAATGTGTTCTAACATATCCATGGGTCCACGGTGTGCCTAGAGACTGCCAAAATATTTAAAAAAATAACACTCTCCTTTTCTCACTCTCCCCCTTTCTGAAACCACCACCCCTCCCCCACCCAATATACTCCAGTCAGAATTCTCCCCTTTTCTGACCTCACAAACTGGAAAGCCAGAAGCTTCCACTGTGCAGCCCACACCCCTATTTCTTATTGGTCCATGGCCCTGACAGACAGAGGGCGAGGCGTATCTGGCTTCGCTTCCGGACAGGGGGCGGGGGGAGCTCAAAGATTGTAGCAAACAATTAAAGAAAAACGTATTAGGGACCACTAAGACCATATAATATGGTGCATAATAGAACCGAAAAGTGTATAATATGGGAGCTTTAATGAAATCCATTTTCTTTGGAAGGAATGCAACTTACACGGCCCTCACTCATTCCAGCTAAACTGTGTTCCCACACGCATGAGTGAGACTAAATGATATAGCTTAGGCTGTATATATACACAGTAGATTTTTCTTTTACCATGCACACAGTACGGACAAGGAGTGAATTATGAAGGGAAAATCAATGATTTTGACATAAAATGGGAAGTATTCCCCAGAATTGCTCATTCCACCTTTAACGAAGCCCAATATTTTGTGTTGAGAAAAAACTAATCAATCCATAGCTTTTGTATTGTTTACTAGTGAACTGTGACTTCCCAAAGAGTATTTTTTTAAGGTTCACATTAATGTAAGACATTTAAATTGAAATAAAATTGTCTATTATTCTGAGATTAAAGTCACATACAGTATTCACTATGCATTGTATTGTGTACTAGTGAATTGTCGCTTGCCCAAAATGGCGGGGTCTCTTTTTATTCACTGGAGGAGAACAAAGAGACGTCGCAGGTTAACCACACCCCTCCCCCTCCAAACAAACAACACAGAGAACAAGAGCGAGCCATGACGCCAGGAGATTTGACTTGACTTTTCTGGTCAACATGTTGTGTAAAGTTGGAGACTTCCAGCAGAGAATATGAAGGAGTCCTGTGCTCTTTGTCTGTCCCACAATCTGGGCTGGACTCGTGTTCATGCTCAGTCTGTCCATGTGGCCAATAGACAAACCTCAACTAATAAACATGTTGCACGAGTGAATTCGTCTTCCTAATCTCCACGTCACAACTGAACTATTTCTCTGTTTATAGAAGTTTATGTAAGTGTAAGGTTGTTACCTAGAAAGGCCACTGTGTGGCGCTGTCTTACCGCAATTTGTATGGTATGCCCCTTATGAGCCAACGTAGTTAAAGCTTGTTGCGTGCGCGGGCGCCATCTTGTTTCATTGTTTACTGTGTCCTGAATACAAGGTGAGCGGTGTTCACATGTCTTGCACAATCTTGTTAATATCCATGTTTAAACTACCCATCCGGTCGGTTTGTTTAGTTCATGATACATAAAATGTTTATTTAACCTGTTGAGTGTTATCTGGGATGTGTGAGTTGGCGTTTTACTTTTATATTAGCCTGGCTGCGCCCGCCTACCTACTTCCGGCCAAATTTCATTTTCCCTTCAGTAGTCAGTCTAGTGACGGGGCGTATTAGTGGGATTCTGCTCGAACAAATTTCTGTGTGTCCAATCAGCGAAGAGAGCGAGCGAGTGGCTGAGAACGATGACGTCGAAATCGCGCTCCAGTTTCAGTTGCCAGAAGCCGGCTCATGACACACGTGACGACCAAACGTTATGCGATTGGTTGGCTAATCCAGAGTGGCACTGGGCAGATCCAATAGTTTTAAACTTTAACAGACACCCGCCTCCAAGTGAGTGAACGTTTGCCAATTACAGCACTGCCAGACCTTCTGTACAAATGAAATTAAGTACGATGGTCTGGTAGCACCAGGCTAGTTTTATATGAGAATTTCGATAAATAATGTTGGCTAGCATGGCGATCATTGACTTACACTGTAAAACAGTGCTGTAAGGATGTGTACTGCTTAATTTAGTATTTTCATACTTTTATTTTATTTGCACAAGAATATATTTTTTACTAAAGAGGATATTTATTTAATTATATAGATTATGGTTTATTTTTACTGTAGCAAGAGTATTTTATTTGTCAGTTTATTTGAGCAGTTGAAAAGAGTATATTTTAACTAGAGGTGGGCATAGATTAATTTTTTTAATCTAGATTAATCTAGATTAATTTTGGAATTAATCTAGATTAAAATGGCTCATTTGAATTCATTCATAATATGTGTGTGCTCCTAAATAATGACTCAAAGTAAGTCTTTGAGAACGTGTTTCTCAAGCCAGGTGGCTTTCATTTCGTCATCAGAACGAGTGTCTAATTATTGCGAACAAATAATATTCTAACAATTTAATCGGATATAAGGCTAAAAATCACAACATTGCACTGTTTTTTGTGCTTAAAAAAAACGAAAAAACTAATTTGTTGGGTAGGCTATAGGCTATAACAGAAAATAAAGCCATTACTTTTGTGCTTCAAGTGAAACATTAAATATAATTTTTACATAAATAATAAAGTCCTTATAAACTTTTCAAGAAGCTGGACTAGAGTGAATATTGGACAGGCTTTATAGGTCCATGGCTTTTACCTGTGGGACAGCGCTTCACCTAACAGCTGGCTGCAACACCAACCTACAGTCTATTGTGCGACGGAGAGCTAGTTATCATTATCATCAGCGTTAGCCGACATCACGGCAACAGCTGAATAATGTAACACATTACACAAGTTACACTACATGAAAACAACGGGCTGTAGACGCTAGAGTTATAATTTCGTGTAGGAAACATTGTTGAGACTGGAATTTCGTACCACAGCGGCCGTTCCATAATACAGCACTCCCTTTAGCAATGGCTGAATATAAGACCTCCCTCTGCTGTGTATCTGCGGGAGCGAGTTTTTAATAACTTAAAAACAGTAAACGTTTAACATGATTACGGGTGTTTAGATGCTTTAATCATATGCCGAATTTATAAACAGACCATATTATTAACAATAAATTAAGTTATGTACATGTCAGAGTTACGTACATGGATACATTCATAAGTAAACATTGAATAGACAGATTTGTGAAGGGGGTTTGGCGCTGAGTGTTACATTAGCGATCCTGCAGCCAGGTGGTGTGTGTCGTGGGCAAGTGATGGAGAGAGAGAGCGGCGGGTGTCTGAGAGAAGCTTCGCTCCTGCAATAAAGGCTCCTCAAGTGTCAACAACGGCCCCCGGCTATTATTACCCGACCAGAGAACACACGGAAGGGGGTTCACCCTGACGGCGAACAGCCATCGGCCCTGGAGGGAACCATCTCCCCTGAGCCGAACAGGAGGTGGAATAAGAGATTAACGGCGATATTTTTTTTTATCGCCGATAAGAGTTTTGCGTTAACGCAGCACGTTAACGCCGATAACGGCCCACCACTAATTTTAACTGTTTTCATTGTTTACTGTGTCCTGAATACAAGCTTATGAAGATTGCCACTGTTGGGGAATAAATTGCCAGTCGCTTCCACAATCAAGAACTTCTTTGTCCTGTGGTCCTTCTCTACCCATCACATCAATTAAACACAACGCAGAGTCCCAGCGGTTTATAGAGAGGCAGCGGGACATTTGGGTTACATAAGAGTGTAATGTAAAACCCGATCGATAGTTGTGTGTCTGGTAGCTACAGCTAACTGCTAACCGCTAACTCCACGCTACCAAAGTCCACATGCGGTCCGTTGCTAACCCAGTGTCCCTCGTGTCTGTAGTGTGACGTAATGAGCACTGACCTGAGCGTCGCTCGAGCCTGCTGTTTGTCTCGTGGGGACGTTTTTGCTCCGGTGGTCCGGGTCCTGGTTGTCCTCCATTGCTGCTCTCAGAGATCCAGCAGCTCTCCTCTGTGGCTGCTGCTCTCAAGCACGAGACGGTCACAATGATCTGCGAGATCTCGAAGTAAGTCTCGGGGCCACTTCGCTAAACCCCGCCCCCTGTTGCAATGAGTGTAGGTGATTGGCTCCTTGTTAATTGATCAGATATTTCTTTGTTCGTCCCACATTTTGAAATTGTAGGTTGCTAAGGCAACAAAAGGAACAGTGCTGCAAAGTAAACCGCAGAATAAAATAAGTTAATAGGTGTATAGACAAATAGTTTCTAATATATAGCTTACATAATGGCTGATATGCCTATTTAGCCTAGTTTAACTTTTACCATTTCTAGTCTAGTCTCTTGAATATGTTGGGGATTAAAGATGATATTTTGGAGACTTGGTCGCTGATTCATATAGGCAGTTTGAAGATTGCATGACTTTTTCAAATATGCAAAATGGTGCCCATATAGCCTGTCAAGTCAAGTCAAAGTCAAAGTATTTTATTGTCAGTTCTGATATATGCAAGACATCAGAATCCAAATGGCGTTTATCACTGGCCCAGGGTGCAATAGGAACAATTAAAAAAAAATAAAAAATATAGAGTAGAATAAGATAAACATAACCTAAACAATATTTACATTAGATAAATTCTAAATACTAAGTAATGCACAGAGCAACTGCAGAGAACATGTCTCTTCAACACATCTGTCCCAGCTATTTTCTGCTATAATAGTAGATAACAATAAATGTTGGTTTTCTGCTACACACGGTGATAATTAATATATCACTGTAATCAGCTTCAGTGTATCTGTAGGTTTCCTGTCTTTAACAAATGTAACAGCATTTTTACCGGATAATAAAACTCTATTCAAGTCATGTTTTCTATTCTATGGAATCCATTCAAATACTTGTTGTAGGAAAAGTGTAATAATATAGAAAAATAGTTTACCAGAATAGTGCAGTGGTTGTGTGTCACATACAGTAGGCCTATGTCATAAAAGTTAATATGGAGAAAAGGCATCTTAAAGATTATACATATAACATAAATACATTATAAAAATAAATGCAATTGTCCATTTACTGTGGGGGAGCTGTACAGTTGTACAGAGTGATGATGTGCATCAAGATCAAACTTATGTTATGAAATAGAGATATGTGACAGTGTGGGCAGTAGCCTATGTTAAGTTACATTAATGACCATATACTTGTATCACATGATGAATGTGTGAATTATATTTTAATTAAGGGCAGCTTATCAATGAGAACACTTCAAAACTGCTCTATAAAGAACCACACTGGATATAAAAAGGGTAATTTTTTATTTATTTATAAATCTTACCTGTAAACATAATCCTCTTTTTTCTGCCCTACACAAATATTAAGCTCTCATCCACCACAATGCATCCCATCAAGTTTAGCAACTCCATGTTCAGTCTCACTTTACTATTGTTGAAATCATGATTGCTTTACATGTTGTGCATTTTACTGTATAAGAAAATGGAAGGGTTGTTAAGTGCTGGGGTCAAAGTTCAGTATATTGAATCAATCTATTATGAAAAAAATATACATATGGATGGTCCTGAAAATGACTTTGTTAAACTAGTGAAAAACTGTCATAGCCTTCTAACAAGACTATTTCTTTCATTTTCCAATTCCTAATTTTTCCAATTCCTAATTTATTTTCAACTCTTTGATGATGTGGGTGGCTCTTAAAAGAGCCTTTGTGTCGCTGGATAGCGTCGGGGTGTTTTACTTGGAGCTGGTGTACTTGGTGACAGCCTTGGTTCCCTCAGACACGGCGTGCTTGGCCAGCTCACCGGGCAGCAGGAGGCGGACGGCGGTCTGGATCTCCCTGGAGGTGATGGTGCGGCGCTTGTTGTAGTGAGCGAGGCGGGAAGCCTCACCGGCGAGGCGCTCAAAGATGTCGCTCACAAAGGAGTTCATAATGCCCATGGCCTTGGAGGAGATGCCGGTGTCAGGGTGGACCTGCTTCAGGACTTTGTACACGTAGATGGCGTAGCTCTCTTTCCTGGACTTGCTCCTTTTCTTCCCGGTCTTGGAGACGGCTTTAGACACAGCTTTCTTGGAGCCCTTCTTGGGCGCTTTGACGGTCTCTGCTCCAGGCATGTTCGTATCAGTGAAGGGTCAACTGAATAGAATGTTGAAGTGTAGTTGCGAGGCTGGTTTTGTATCCTGCCTGATGTAAATTAGAATGTGTCATCCCTCGCACAGGATTGGCTGTTTTGGTGCTCTAGACTGAGCATGCACAGACACAATGTACGTGTCCCTATGAGCACATGTTAAAGATTAATAATTAATTTATATATTTGAATTGGTTGTGTGTAAAGGGTAAACGGTCCAATGAACCTTGCATACACAATCGATCGTTAAGTAGACAGTATGTAGTATATACATGTTGAGTATGTAGGAGGGAGAACTTTATTAGGCCGTTTGGAACACAGCCTTCGTCACAAATGAAGGCTTAACAGGAAACTATACAGAATCAAAGGGTTAGCCCGGGTGGTTCTCTGCATGTGAACCCTTCTCCACCCCATATCATCTCTGTCTCTATTTGTCAAATAAAGAATGAACAGTGCAAAAACCAACTCAATAAGAAACACATTTTGTTTTCAAACTCCTAACCATCCCATTGCCCCAGTTTCTCCATAGTTATCTGATGGGATCAGATTAACTCTTAAAAATGGGGTTACTCTCCATATAATTCTTAGATGTTTTATCCCTATACATTGCAAGGGTTAGGGCTGTTCTATCCCCTATATGTTTTTATTACATGACAAACAGAAAAAGTACATTATTTTTTGCTGATGTTTAACTCTGATAATAAAATGCATATGAAATACGGACGTGTCTGTCCTTTAGCTGAAATGTACTTTATTTATTCAGTAAAATCTTTAATAAAATGCCAAAACAGCTCAAAACTTTCAGCGGTGAAGGAGCAATGTGTAATCTGTTCATTAACAAGAGAGTGAGAGTGATTATAAAAATATCTAAATAAACCAGTTTCTAATGAGAATGAACAAACCGATTATTAAATACAACATCAAAACTTTACATTGATTCAAAATAATGAAAAAAATTGTTTTGAACATTATAAAAGTGATTAATGCAAGAAGAGATATGTTAACATTGGAAAGATACACAACTTTCACGATATATTAAAAGGCAAACATTAAAAAGTCAAAAAAATAAGTAGAGAAAGATGATTATATAAGAATACAGAGTTTGCTTCAGTTTCATTCTAAATGTGATTAAAGAATCATTTTTCAAAAACCAAACTAGATAAAAACATCAGTTACTTTGGGTCCATGAAAACAAGCTTAAACATCTACTTCAAATGTCTTTTGTTGTAATTATTTTATTTCAGCTGATTAAAAATAAACAACTATGAAGACAAAAAAATAATAGTGTCACATAAATCATATCAAACCATGCTGATCTCTGTGACCTTACAATGAGTGATATTTGTAAATTATTGAAAGAAATTGTTGCTACAGTTTAATTTGAGTTTTCAATTGGTGCTGCTGCAAGTCATTTTGAATCTGTTAAGTAGATTTAACCCTTTAAAGCCTGACACAAGAAATAAAATGCAGAAAATGATTCATATTTAAACAAAAAGTTTACAGCATACATATCTTAGCTGTTTTCATGTGTTACATTCAATGCATCAGACATTTATGGAAACAAATACAAATATTGTTCATTGCATTTGGAATATTTCAATTGGTTTGGTTCTTTTTTCAAATGGGGATCTTTTCCAATCTTTTATTTTGCCTTTTCAAGGAGCAGTGTGTAGAATGTATTGTCATTTTCAGGACATACTTGATAGAAATGGAATATAATATAATATTCACAGGTATGTTTATATTAGTGTATAACCCTTAAATGTAGGCCGTGATTTTGGACTGCCATGATTCTGAACAATATACAGTTAAAATTCGCAAAATGGCGGAAATTCATGAATCAGATGTGATCCTGTGTTCCTTCAGTGAGTTCTTAAATCAAATTAAATGCACAGAGGAGTTCACACATCATGGTCTGATCGGTCCAGGTTTAACCCATTGATGACGGCTGCTGCGTGATGCCACATTGCCTCTCCTGCCTGATGCTGCATCGTGCAGCATTGTTACTTTATCTAATTTTCATGGCATGCGCAGCATAGAATGCACTGTCATTGGTTCAAATACACATGAGGTGGGTTTTGTTGATTTTTTTAAGACCACGTGACCACCCAAAAGTTGTGTGGTTTGCCGAAAATCAAATCAATCAAAAAAAATAAAAATAAAAATAAATAATAAAAAAAAATAAGCCGGCTGTGTCAGCGATAGTGTATTACAGAACAGTTAGTGGCGTTTGGTGCGCAGAATCAAGGTCCACTATAGGCTACTGACGAAAATCACACTAAATATTTTATATTATTTATTCTTTTTTTTCTCCCCCATCTAATTTTGACGATTTTTAGAAAAATTTGTTGGTGTGTAAGCGCTAAGGGAGCATGTTTAAATAAAACCAGTGAACCTTAACTTTTAAATGTATTTTATTTCATGTTTCTATGTGCTACACAGGCTTAGATATTAAGGTTTTGGTAGACTTGACAATTCGTACTATTTTTTCAGAAAACCCTCAGGCATTAAGGACATGCATCCTAGATTGCCATAGTCATCAATGGGTTAAACACACTTGTGTTTCTTCAGGGTGGAGTTGTGGGTGAAGCTTTTCATACATTTGACGCAACAGTACGGTTTGTGTCCTGTGTGGAGTCGCTCATGCACTGAGAGGTTAAACAGTGAGTAGAACCGTTTGTCACAGTGTTGACATTGGTGTGGTTTGACTCCAGTGTGGATTAGCTCATGATGCAACTGTGAGCTGGAGGAACTGAAGACTTTCCCACAATGCTGACAAGGGAAGATTTTTTCCTTTGTGTGGATGTTTCTGTGATTATTGTAATTACCTAGGTGGTTGAAACTCTGGCCACAGTCCTCACAGCTGAACGGCTTCTCTCCAGTGTGAATACGTTGGTGGCTTTTGAGGTTTCCTGAGCGAGTGAATGTTCCCCCACATTGGTCACAACTGTACGGCTTCTCACCAGTGTGAATACGTTGGTGAACTTTAAGGTGTCCTGATGTAGTGAATGTTTTGCCACATTGGTCACAGCTGAACGGCTTCTCTCCGGTGTGGATTCTCTGATGGATCATTAAGACCGACCTCGACGCGAACTCCTTCTTACACTGTTGACAGCGGTGAGGTTTAGGTTTCTTTGTTCCTTTTTGTTTCTGTAGTGACAAACAGACAGAAATACAAAGACAGAGTATGAGTGAGGCAGAGATGTGCAGTCAGGGTCGGCAGTAGGGATGGGAATCGTTAGGATTTTACAACAAATGAAAAGAAGACAAGGACTTTAATACTCAAATACATTGGAGACACAGGTCACACACATTAGGGTGGGGCCAGTAATCACACAGAAGGGACACTTGAAAGGAAGAGACAATGTTGCCTATTTATATAGATTTATATCAATAACAGAGTAGTATCAATGTTGTATAACAGGCTTTGACTTTTTATGGGTGCCTGTCGCTTTAAGAGCCGTTCCTGATGTTTCATAGAGCATGTGAGTTAAGTTTAGTTTCTGCTGTGTGTGTCTGAGTGAGAGCTTCATGTCAGTGTGCACCAGCAGGCGGCTCATCTTTATCCGTCTGTTTACTGTGTATAATACTCCGGGTATTAAGTTTGATAAAGTGCCTTCTGCTTTGTTTTCTTTATTGTGAGTTTTGTCACACATTTGTATGTGCCAATTTGATGTTGAATTTCCTTGGTTCTAATCTAAGTTAAAGCAGCGCTGTTTAGGTTGCTATGGTAGTTAATAGATAGCTTTCCATGTGAAAGGGGAATGTCCTTCACATGCAGTGTAGCCGTTCTGACCTGCAGGCGGCCCAATTGCGCTTTGCCTTTATGTGTGATCTGCTCTTATACACAGTCACCAGGAGTTTGTTTATTTTGTCTGAGTGGAATATTCTGTATGTGACTCTAGGATATTTGTTTCTGTATATTATGAATGCATAGCTCAGTTTGAGTTATTTATTAAGTAACCCAAGTGTACAGTGTTATCTAGCCTCTGGTTATTTCTTTATTCAAGAATCAAGATTCATAGAATTATGTGAGGCCTGAGCCTTATAGTGTTTTTATTTGACTGTTGTTCTAGAAACTGGTGACTCATTCCTCATTCCCCGTATTCTAATCGACATACTATTCTTAGATGCTGTTTAACCCTTATTGAGCTAACCCTCCTTCATTACCTCTCAAACAATATTTTGATTCATCTCTCCATAAGAAATTATTACATGATAATAAAAGACAACAATTTCCAGAACACATTGAAGTCATTTTCAAAACCTAAAAGATGAAAAACGTTTTTTGATTTTTCCTATAGAGTTAGGATTTACTAACCGGTTACACATATCATTTAGTGGCCTGTAGAGTAGACCCCAGGAGTCAGTTAATTTGTTAGTTGAGTCTAGGTGAACCTTTAAAGATGTTAAACACACTTTACCTAGTAGTTTACTGCCTTTATAAAGATATAAATGTAATGTCCACAACTTATACTTTAAGGGCCGGGGTCCACCTACCGCCTTTTTCGCACACAAGCGTCATTGATTCCCAATGAGAGGCGAGCGTCTCGGAAAAAAGCTGCAGTGCCCAGCGTCCTCTTCCCGAGCGTTTCACCCTTTTAGTGCTGCCGATTCAAGCGTTTAGAGTTGAAAAAGGCTCAACTTTTCAGAAAAGAGTCGGGATGTCATCTGCGTTTTTATCAATGGGCCAATCAGAGAGTAGATCATCGGGACTCCTTGGCAACCCAGAAGACGGAAGAGAAACTTATTTTGCCTAAACAGTGAAACCAGTGTTGCCTGACAGTGCCAGAGGACAAGATGACAAACAGCTTTTTCCTCCGCTGCTCACAGCGTTTTCTCTCTCGCCCCGAAAAAAGGCCCTAACTGGAAGATTATATATGAAGAACAAACTGAGCAAGCTGGGCAAGAATACAGCTCCAAATGATTCAGAATACAATTACTTTCTTCAAACTCGATCAAATTCCTGATTCCCAAGATGAAAGATTATATTCTAGAGCTGACATGAAGAACTGAGGCTGAGTAGATGCACAGTGTTTTCCGTTAGCGCCGGCCGTGCGTGAAGGCATTTCCAGCCGGCTACTCTTGCACCTCTACTCCACAAGAAAAACAAACATTACTCTTTCTCTTTCCATTTGCCTCTGTCGCATAAATGTTAAACTGAATTCTCATCTTATACTGTTCAATAAAGTCAGTTTAACTGAGGGAGTTCAAGATCTAAGAAGACCCCCACCCTCGCGTCTCTGAATAATCTGCCTGCTCCACGCTGTGGTGTGAGTGTGTGTGTGTGTGTGTGTGTGTGTGTGTGTGTGTGTGTGTGTGTCTCAGCGGTGCACAAACACAGCGGTGAATCACTCACGGTGGACGAGCGTTTCGGTGAAATACACTAATAATGGGAGGGCCAGAGTTGACATGAAATACGCTTGTTGTAACTGCAAGTAAGTGAAATAAAACACAAGTTGTAAGCCCAATATTGTCAAATCAGTAGGCTACACCTGTTCAACCTGCATTAAACGTGAACACGCAATATTTTAATCTCTTATGTCGGCCCAGAGAAGAACAGCACGCTAGCTCAGCAGTTAACTAGCTAAATAAATCAAGCTGTCTGTCTTTGCCATCAATCATAAAATAATGCATACTTGTATAGCGCTGCTAACTGAGACTAGTGTTAGCAGCCCCTCCTCCCTATAGCAGGATACAGACAGAGGAGAGGAGGAATACTGAACCATGTTTTTCATTCTTTTAAACTTTCCTCAGTATTCTGATGACAGAAATAGACTATGATTTAATCTATTGAGACAGTGGCCCTCATTTATCAACCTTGCGTAGACCAGAAATGTGGGTGTACGCACATTTCCACGCAAACCTCGGCATTTATCAATATGGACGTGAGCGTAGGATACGCTCAAATCCCACGCCAGCTCTCAGCTCGTGTACGCAAGTTTGTAAACAGCATGGACTCGCAGTGCAGGCTGTGCCGGGTAGCCGATTACTTTGTTGGACAATTATTAGAAGATAATACAAATGCAGTGTTTGCTCAGACCGAAATAAAGATATTAATCACTTAAAAATGTGCAGCTTATGGTGTGCAACTGAGTAGGAGCACTGATTCAATAGTGCGCACACCGGCCACTTAGGAGCGCTGCATGAGACTGCGTAAGGGCAGTTGTCTCCGTCTGGAGCAGCTGGGGGGACACTGAGGCACAGGGGCTGCATTCATTCAAAATGTTAGCCACAGTATTAAATATGTAGTAGGCCAACACTGCTCTTTATGATCTCTTTAAAAAATACACGGCATAACATTCAGCTTAACATTTTATTTATTTGACGCACTTTTTAGATGTTAGTTCCTCTTTTAATGTGTCATTGTGTCAAATGTATTTCCACCGTTAACCGGCACGTTTTTCCGATCTGCTGGTGGAGCAGGACAGTGGGCGCTCTCACAGCTGATCGTTGCCGGGTCGGCTTGTGCAGCTGACCGCCGGGCTGACCACTCGTGCTGTCATACAGTAAAACGCAAAATGTGTTATTTTTAGTTTTTACAACCCTTTTGAGTAGTGCTATCTAAAAGGGCCAATACATTCTAATCATTCAAATCTCTGCAGACCTGTATTTATTTTATGGGGACCATTACCGGACAGTTGGTGCGTCGGTTTCTCCTCTACCACTTATATTATGCCCGCACCCTCAGTTGGTTGCATTTCAGAACAGCAACATGCTTTTTTTAGTGGCGATTTTTGAGTCAGACCACTTTTTCTTCATCTATGTAAAGAAATGGCGACATATAATTGTATATGCTGTTTTATAGCATTTGAGCGATAGTAGCCTACTGATGTAAACCTAAAATGCAAAATCCTCAGCTGGAGATCGTTTGTTGTCAACACCAACGCTGTTGACCGCAGCAGTTATTTCCTTCCTAACTGCTGCCTTCTGTCGTTCTTTGATGCCGCTTGTAATGCTCCGAAATGAAACTCTTTTTTTTTTCTACTTTCGCTGTTATTCTGTCAATTTCTACTTCAGAGAAGTTCCTCTTCTGTGCCGTAATGCGCATATCCATGTCGTAAAACCTCTGGGCGAGGCCTCTAAACTGAGAAAATATAGGGGCGTGATACGATCGTTTTCAGCCGCCGCATTTATCAATAATGGCCTGGCGTACGCTGAGATTGGCGAGATACGACTGTTTGATAAATCCCACGCGATACCTGGCGTAGGGAGGTATTTGCGCCAGAATCTGCACCAGTTTCCACGCAAGTTTGATAAATGAGGGCCATTGAGTGTATTTAAAAACATTTAGAATAAATTACTTTACATTTATAAGATAGAAAGATCACAACTTTGTGGATGTTTATTTTCATAATATTCTATTTTATATTAATATTTTTATGGAAAATCCATGTCTTTCTTCAATAGCTTCTAATTCATCCGACCCAGTGTTGCCAAATTATTCCAAAAATGAGTAGGCCTACTACACAGGAAACAGTTGTTCACACAAAATTCCTCAGATTTAAATTCTTAATTTTCCTCTCAAAGTGCACCAGGTTCATAGCCGACCGACCACGGCAAAAGTTTAATTTATCAGTTAATTAAGTCCAGGGCTCCAGACGACATTTTAGGGGCGCAAGCAGAACATTTAGGGGGACACATTAAATGGAGCTGGAACGCATCTATTCACATTTTTCCCAATTTGAACTATATGATATTGGCCTACTGATATTGTATTTCCAGCATGTTTTGGACCACACTGACAACAGATGATACAGTTCACTGTGTTTTTGATTTGGCATCACCATGTGAAATCCTTCAGACATTCCTTTAGGAAAAGGCCATTTTCACCACAACCTCTTCTACATCTGAACCCTCTTATTGTTCCTCCTCTATCTCTGCTGACTCCTCTGTAAGGAAAATTGTTATTGGCCCAAAAGTAACTAGTAGTAGCTAGATGACATAATCAGCTAATTTGCACAATATGCTATTCTGAAATTACAAATTAAATAGGCCTATTTACAAATTAATTTTACAAAGTTTATTTGTTGCCATATAACAACAAGATTAGCTTTTTTATAGATCTGCAGTGGCCTATTGAATGTGGACCTATAAAACAATGTACATGTTTAAAAACGTGCACAGAGCGGACACGGTGCTGTCTGTCTGCTGGCTGCTGCAGGTGGCGGGGGAAGCTATCAGACTGGCCGTGTGAGTGAGTGCTGTCAGCGATGATGAAGGGTAGACAGCAGCTACTACTCTGCTCTGGTGACCACGTTTTTTTTTTAAAGTTCCAAGATGTGTCTCTCTGGACTTTAACAGCCTTAGCGCTACGGCGGAAAGTCGGCAAATATAGCGGAAAAACTCGGCAGTTGGCAACATGTTAAAGACTTAACGACAGCTGGACACTGCGATGAAAGTAGGTCACGTGATCCGCGCAGTTGATTGTGTAACTGTTCACTCGCGGACTGTCCCTTCTCTTCTCTCTCCCTCGCTCTTAATGCACTAATAATAATAATAATAATAATAATAATAATAATAATAATAATAATAATAATAATAATAATAATAATAATGAAAACATTTCGGCGAGTTTTCCGCTCAGCCCAGATGAGCAGCAACATGTAAGAGCAGTGAAGTGGGGACAGCACAGACACTTATTGTATTACTGTATTTATGCATTATTACACATTTTCTACGTACCCCAGAGTCATCAGCAGGTGTCTGTGGTGGTGAGGAGACATCTGGTGGTGGTATGGAGGCAGGAGGGTGAGAGGAGGACGCAGCAGGCTGGGAGGAGGCAGAGGAATGTGGGTCATGGAGGAGACCTGCTAGAGTGGAACAAGCTTCTTCCTCCATCATGTCCTCTGTCTCCTCAGTGTCAGGGTCCATCATCAGGGCTCCAGTCTGACTCAGGAGGGAGTCCACAGCAAGCAGCTCTCCTGTCAAAGAAACAACAGACACACACATTAAAAGCTGTGTTCAAAGCATATGTGTAGCAGAGTTTTAAATGCACTTTCATTTAAACTTTGTATTCGTAAGTTCTATCTTAGTTATTTTTGTATTCATTGTCATTCTTATTCAGGTTTCCAGTGGAAATTACCTGCACATTGCCTTGTCTGTACCCTCTTAAATGTCTGTACCTCCCGTTTCCCCTCAATCTGTCGTATTGCATTGCTGTGTGTAAAGACCCTGCCTCGTTAATGTATTGTTTTCTTTCGGAAATTGGGCCATTTAATTTGCATCGGTAGGAGCATATTACTTTATATTAATACTGCTACATTACCCAGCCGTTTAGCTTTGACTGTAAATATAAAGCTGCGAACACACCACACTGGCCGCGCGGCGAGATTACATACAAAGTCAATGCACTAGCCCGTGGCCGCTCGTCCACCTAAGAATCGGCGTCCAGAGACGGCCGTTTCCACGGCATGTGGCTGATAGGCTGATGTCTGCCTTTATTTTTGCCGCTGAGCACACACTGTTGTTAATGTGTTTAGTATGTTGCTGAATTGCTGTTAATGTGTGTGTTTTTGTGATCGGGGTGCGTCTTCATGCTGTTTTAATGCTATTTGTGACATGACTGCCACTGGTTATACAGTGAACCTACATCTGTATTTTTTGGCACAGCTGGACCATGTTGTTGTTGTTGTTGCACCGTAAGTGTGACGGGTCTGATCTCAGAAACGGCGTCGGCGTCAGGAATATATGGCCCAATATGATCAAGCGGCGAGCAACTTGCGTTCACGCGGCCAACCGCCACAGGTGGCCAGTGCGGTGTGTTTGCAGCTTAAAGCGGCTACGAGTAACATTTAAATATCTTTTAAACAGCCTCATGTTTCCTCTGATAATCATAAATTACCTTTAACAGCAAACGAGACCATCAGTGCAAAGAAAGACGTTTTTATATAGTTTGTATTACTGCTTTTGGTCTGGTCGCACACCCAGTCCGATTTCCGGTTCGCTCGTGCATGCTCTATGGTCAGATATCCGTATTGGTCGCAGATTTCAGTGTGGAGCAGCAACGCGATTTGAGAAGCCTACCCCTCCAGGTGAGGGAAGGGCAGTGGGAGCCTTGTTTGAGACAGTTATTTGTCATCATAATGACTGATAACGGGGCTGAACCATCAAAGAAAAAAAAGAAAATGCAATGAAGAAAAGCTAAAAGGGAGAGTGATAGTCGGGCGGGAGGGCGTTGCCAAGCAACGTATACACAATTTCACGCAGCGAAACTAGACTGCAGTGTTTACTCCTAAATGAATGAGCGGTAGCCTACTAAAACAAAGTTTACTTTGCCTCACCAGCATCATGAGATGACCATTATTCATCGGAAATAGTCATTATTTACAACATAAACACATTACCTCATCGTGATCCATACTAACTGCCACCTCTCGTTCATTCGCTTTGTGTGAGGACACGGGGACTCGTTCAGCTCTGTGAGAGGTGACAATGCATCAACTCATTGCAATCAGGTGTGTTTAGCACTTACTGGCATTAGTTGATGCTGTGTCACCCATAGACTCACGGAGCCGAAAAGAGTCCGGTGCCCTCACACTTTCAACACACGGACACGCACCATATTGCTTCCTGATTATTTGAATCTTGCACGCCTGCACGAGCTACAAAACAGCTTCACGACAGCTGGCGTCGTAATAATACTACCGCTTTTGTTCAAAGGTGTCGCCAACGTGCCGACTTACTCGTAGTAGCTTTAAGGACACAAAAAAATGGGCGTCACGTCATTGACCCATTTATAAAAACATTATTTGCGGAGAAGTGTGCGTATTCCTACGCCAACTTTCGACCATGCGTAGAGCTACCGCAAGGTTTTCCTGACTCGGGGAATCAGCGACACTCAATGGCAACACCACGAAATAAAGCTCAGTCATCAGAAAAACACGGACAAATGATGCTTGGCACCCAATATATTTAGTCAATAAAATGTATAAGCTTACCTATAGTTGCGAATATATGGCTACTGTAGTCTATGGCATGCAGTTGTGATGTAGGTTGAATTACTTATCAAGTAGCCTAGGTCTACATGTTTTGGTTATTTTATAAATTGAATCTTTTAGCGCTACTCTATAATAATATCCTATACGTCGGGAGGTGTTTCTGTGAGTGCCCAGCGGGAGAGCAAATTTTAAGAGGTGAGTAAAAAGTAGTTTTGTACAAAGTTAAGCCAACAGATATTAATTAAATTGTATATTTCGTTAGATAAAATCATGTTATGAATTTAGCAAATCATTACACGCATCTCTTTCCCATAACAATTCCCCCTCCGGAAGATTAAACTATATATAGTACTACAGGTAGGCCTACGCTAATACGTGATATTGCATACAGTACAAAGTTGGGCGAAACTGCTTTACAAAGACTACAACGACTGTGCCAATCATGATATGTGATAAGCGCGCGGGTGTGTGCGTGTGTGTGTGTGTGTGTCAGTTTCTGCAGCACATGCACGTCACGGGCTTTCTTCCTTCACAGTCGCTTTCTTTGCGGCCGATTGCCTCCCCTTTTTCCTCATGTCAGTCAAAATTCCGTGCTTATTAAGTGCGTCATCATATTCAGGAGCTATTTAGCATTCGCCATGTATGGTAGAATGTGGGATGAAATTGGGAGGTGAAGTGGGAGGACACGGGGTGGAGATCGTCTGCGCACAATTCACCGCAGGTGGGTATTTATAAAGGGAAGTTTGCGTGAAACTGTGCGCCGCACAGTTTTATAAATCTGAATTTTTTTTTGCGCAGCACATTTTTGGCTTTCTGCGGACGCAATGTTTTAGGATGGTTTCTACGCACACCGTTATAAATGAGGCCCCTGGTCCTCAACTTCAAAATCCCTCCACCATCTGGCCCCGCCATATCTCACTGACCTCCTCTCACCCTACCAACCCCTAAGACCCCTCAGATCTGCATCAGCCGGTCTCCTCTCTACACATAAATCAAACCTCCACAGCTTTGGGGATAGAGCCTTCTCCAGGGCAGCTCCTAGGCTCTGGAACTCCCTCCCACCAAAACATTAGCAACTCTACCCTCTCTTTAAAACTTATACCACAAATTCAGCAGCTGAATGTTTTATCTGTGTGAATTTGAATTGGTCTATTCAGATTCACATTAACACTAAATATTTTCCTACGCTCCATCAGCTGCTGTTTCCATATGTTCAGTTCGGTTATTATGAAGCTGAGAGCACTGAAGGCCAACACACTGTGTCTTGTGTCTTCTGAGTTGATCTTACCAAGTGAATCTTTGCTCACAAACATCGCAGCTTTTGAGTTTTTTTTCCAGTGCGGATGACTATGTGTTCTGGCAAGTGTCTCTTTCATATTTAACTGTTTCTCACACTCAGAGCAGCTGTGTACTTTCTCTCCAGTATTACCTTTTATATCACTCTTTAAACCCAACTGAAGCTCTCTGGTCTCCTCAGACTCATCACCCCTGTCTTCAGACTTAGAGGAGTCTTCAGGCTGGTCTTCAGTCTCAGGTTGTGAATGTGGATCTGGATGGGAGTTCCTGGCTGGTTCTGGTCCTCCACTGTCCTCTCCATCAGCTGCTGTTTCCATCTGTTCAGTTAGCCTTTGATGAAGCTGTGAGGACCAAGGACCAACAACCTCAAGTGTTTTGTTGAGCTGACATCCAGAAATCCGGTGGTATTTCAAGGGCTTTTCTCCACCGTCTTCAGTCTCTTCACAATCTTCACTCTTCACAGTTACAGGAGTGAAAGGGAACTTGATGATATCTTGAAGCTGCTCTCCCTCCTGACTGCTCCACACTTCCTCCTGTTCCTCTTTAATGTGTGGGGGCTCTGGTGGTGGCTCCTCCTGGTCCAGACTGGGGCTCCACTCCTGCTGCTCAGGGGGAACCTCTTCTTTAACCACCACCAGCTGCTGGACGTCTGCAGGGAAAAGGTGAAACACAAGGAAATCCACATGAGTTTATGTTGAAGACAAACTTAACATTGAGACTCTGATGCAAGAAACAGCAGCTACAAATCCAAAGTGCCGTCATCTGTCTGCTGGTAAATGAAAAGATTCATATTTCCATAACATTTGCTGTAGACAAGACGTGCGAGATTAGAGGTGGGCCATAGTTGACTTTTAAAGGCTGATATAATGACGGTAGTTTGGAGGAGGACAAAAGCAGATAGAGGAAAATGAATAGATAGGGAGCTAGGGTTGGTGGGTGGATGGATGGTTGGTGATTTGAGTGGGTCCTTCGGGAAATTCAAAAGGTCCCAAATAAAAAACTGATTGAGAATTTGTAGTGTTCCTTTAATGTTGGTGTGATATGGTTATAATAAACGTATTAATTTATGTTGATATAATCTAATACTCAAATTCATTGATCAGATTTCAAATTGTATTTGTTTGATCTGAAATCTAACAAATACAATACTAAATCTTGGAAGTTTATTAGACTACAAGTATGCATTAAGATCTACATAGTTATGTTATTCAATAATGATATAGCCTAATATTTTCCTTTACATTAGAATATAATACTCATACCCTACTTTAGTCATTTCTTTGCTTTAGTTTATTTGATAATACATCTCGTCTTAACTGCAATACATTGTGATTAAATAAATGATGAAGACAGTGGACTAAGTGGAAGTCCGAAGTGAACTAGATTAACGCTTGTTTTGGACACAAACCCTGAGGAATTGTGGACTTTCCCTGATACGGTCGCAAAAGCTGTGTAATCCGCAGGTCCACTGAAGTCTGCACGTTTGAATCCAGCCTAGATGTGATTTCCTGTATTCTAGTGCCCTTTAACATGTAGTTTGATTATTGTCTGGCTAAAGCAAAAGAAAAAAAAGAAAAGGCGGCCATATTCTGTAATTTCATCCAAAAAGTGTTTATCCCTAGTCAGATTACATATTTGAAAATACCATTACAAAGCTTTAAGTACAAAATTTGATTTGATGAATAATGCAGAGCAATCTTAAACCTTTCATTGTTTAAAACATGTAGGATCTCTTTAAGCTTGCATGCAATGCTATGTATGTGAAGTGAAGTTTGGTTGTCATAAAGTCACTGAGTTACAGGCCGAATTCCACCGGCTGCGTCTCCGGTCCTTCTCCGCTCCAGCACGGCAGAAACAGTAATACAATTAAGAGCAGTCAGTGGGTGAGTTTCCACCACGGCCGCTGCACCGTCTCTCTGCTCCGCTGCTGCTCCAGCTGTCCGGTGAAATACACACTGCTTCTATTCCTGCCGCATGCCTGAGCTCACCACATCAATTTAGCACCGAACACATCGAGATAGACAGGAACACAAGCGCCGACAAAACAATAAAACCTCCGGTTAATTTTCAAAATAAGACACTCGGTGTTCACTGCAGGTGACATTCTCAAAACAGAGACACATACAAGCATGTCCACTGTTCTTTTACTCGTTCGGATGGGAACAATAACCTTCCGTGCGTTCGTTGTTGTGTAAATACCATATAGGAGAATCATATTATCAAGAGCGATCGCCCGTCACTTTTATTACCACGGGAACTCCTCGGTCTCGCGACTCCAGCTGTTCAGCGGAGCTGGCCGTGCCTGCTTTGAAAACGGAGCCGGTGGGTATTGCCGGACGTGAGCGCACGGAGCAAAACCGTTGGACACTGCACCCGCAGCCAGTGGAATTCCGGGGTAAGTGAAGAGGACAACTGCAGTCAGTCAGTGAGTGTATTCATCACAGGAGATGCTTAATATGACACACACCATTGGGTTTTATATGGAAAGGGTGGGTGGTCCTCTTTTAAAGAGAGACGTGACGCACATTGGCATATTTTATATACAGTATAAAGCCCTGACCTGGAAGCTACCACTTTGTTTGACTGTAATGCTGCAATTTTCAGATGGGCTTTATCAGATCCGCTCCACTGACATGCTCTTGTCTCACAACAAGCCCGGTCTGAGCTTGGAAAGTCAGCTTTTCGCTTTAGTGCCCCCGACTCCTGGAACAACTTACAGCAACAAATGAAAAGAAATACCTTCATATCCTTTAACACATATAGACATATTATCTTAAATCTGCCTAACTCTACCTGTAACTGTTTTAATGAGGCTATATTGTACTTTCACTCATTTCATTTTAATTGCAGTCATTCTACATCACTGTCTAAATTGTTTTGTCTCTTTATCAGTTGTTGTGTATTTGATGCAGTTGCATTGTTTGTGTGTATTGTTGTTTTTGCTTTGCATTTGATTGACTTGACGTCATTGCAAATGAGGTTCGCCCTTCAATCTATCTCAAGTATTAAAGTTCAAAAAAGTATCCAATAATATCAAATAAAATCTAGTAGCTAAAACGACGGTGGCCCGTTTTCCATTTACCAATAGAATATAGGAGGGCTACATGTTTAGCATCAGTTAGCATAGTTTAGCATCTGTTAGCCTTTTCACTTCACGCTCACTGTGGTTCATGTTTTTGAGCCAGTGATTTCCCTGATTAACTTGTAATGTGGAACATACCTGCTAAGTATAACCGGACTTCAGGCTTCCAAACAGCGTCCAGTAGTTTTTGTTGTCGCTTGTTCTCCTCCTTTAAACGACAACGTTCCTCCTCGTGCTCTGCTATGGTTCTTTCAAACAGCCCAAATATCTCTTCAGCGGCCGCATTCAGTCGCTGCTTCACCAACGCTCTCACCATATCCGCTTTAGACATGTTTCGCCACAGTCACGACGACTCTGTCTCCACAAACTCCGTCACAAACTCTTTATCAGTATCAAATCTCCTCTCTCAACAAAACAACTGGACTGTGCTGTTTTGGTTTTGCTTACGAACCGAATACAAAGAGGGGGACATCCGGTTCCGGGGCAACAGGGCGAATAACCTTCAAAAAGAAAGTCGAGGATGTCCACAATGAAGCACCATTTCCTTTTCATTTCCAGTCATCTTATGACTTATGCTAAAGCTGTTTCTTCCATGGACCTATTATAAAAGGTTTCTTCCAGTTCATTTACTCTTTGACTCTTGTCTTCCTCTTTGAGTAACTATTGACTCTGAGCGGCGCTGCTGCCGACTAGTGGTTAATTTGCTTAATGTCCATTCCAACATAAAGGACGCATGGAAGTATGAGGGCAGTGACAAAATAAAACGTTGAAATCATATGTCTCTATTTACGCACTCAATGGGAGCATAACTGAGCGTTTAGCGGGGAATAAAACAGAGTAAATGTACAGAAGGAACCAACTATTTTTTCTTTGCTTAATTTATTTTAAAATAAATTATAAAATATTAGATATTTATTTTAGATACATATAGGCCTATTTTTAGAATATTTTATTATATTTTTTCAAACCATTTAGACAAACCATACAATGACATTACATACAACACATGAACATGTTTACTGACATTAAAATAAATTGAAACTTGAAAATACTAATAAACCCTTCTAACTGCAAAATGTAACTGATTTGTACAACTAGCTTACTGCGGAGCCCCCCTGGGGTGACGCATCCCAATAAGTTATAAGTAGTGTAAATGGGAACAGGTCTCCCTTGCAAAAGAGTCTTCGGACTCAATGGGATATACCTGGATAAATAAAGGTTAAAAAAAAAAAAAAAAAAAGTATATTCATATTGTCTTGACATTAGGTATAGGAACCAAATCAATTGTATGCTTCACACCAGCACCTGATGTGTTACAGATAAGCACAGACTAAGGTGAGAAGGGACCATAGAGGAATGGACTGGAACGTGAAGGAATAGAACACTGTCTTGGACATTAAAACAGTGTTTGCAAATAACTCTGGAAAGATAGTGTTAAGATACATCATGATCTTCTTTCTAAAAAACACTGGAAACATCTCAGAAATATAAGTAAAATAAGGATACAGTAGGTGGCCACAATGCTCCATTTGATTTGAAGTGGCCATTAAAAACATAGGACATTCTGGAGAATGTTTTTTGACAAATCACTTTTTGGCAAAATCAGTGAATATCTCCACAAAATCTGCTACCTGTTCGTACTGTGAGCACACATTCCCTTTGTTTACCTACCAGTTAACAGAGCCTAAACTGTGTATTCACACTTTTGTTTTGTTCAGCGCGCACACACATTACAGACAGGTCAGATTGTGAGGAGATATTCATTGGTGCTTGGCTGCACTGTAAACAATTGCTGTAAATTTACAGCAAGATTTCAACAGCATTAACCTGTTATTTATAAAAACAGCATTTAACTGTTAAAATAAAAGGCAGTCTGTTAAATTACAGTCCTTTGCTGTTATGTTACGGAACGGTAATGTTTTTCAAAAATACTGAACTTTGCTGTTAATTTACCATCAAACTTGGAAGGGACAACTTGACATGAGCTCCCTGCACATGTGAAGCTTATACAATTTTCTTCATTAATCCTCATCCATCCACATCTTAACTAATAAGTGTTGTTTACTTTATATCCTCTGGTTATGTTTACTTAAAGTTGAGTTATATATACTTGGAAATAGAAAGTGCAGTTAACATAATTAAACCAAGTTAGTCTTCCTTAACTGAAGTTATGTTTACTCAGTAGAATGAAGGAAACGGATTGCCTTAGATAAATCAAGTAAGCACAACAAAGTGTATTGTAGAGACACCCGGGGCCTATCCGAAAACTTTTTTTTGCATAGGAAATTTCCTTTCCTATCGAGATGAACCGGAAGTACTCGGCAGATAGGTGATCCGAATTCCCAAAATGCTTAGGAAAGGCATAGGAAAGGAGCCTCGATTCATCCTTTAACCCTCCTTTAGCATAGGTTACTCCTGACCAACTTATGCGAAAGGAAAGGAGATAGTGGTATCCCATAATCCTTTACGGCGGCAATATTTACAGTTTTTCACAATTGCTTAAACACATTTCCTGATAGACTACCTCACTTTTTCAAAACCCTAAACACAAATTTCAAAACTCAAACACAAAATGCAAAATCCTTCACTTCTCTTGCAAAAGCACACTTTACCCTCAAAACAATGTTAACTCTTCACTAAATGGTGTTTTCTTTTCAAATGACAAACACATACATCATATGACTAGACATTTCTAGCACTCATTGAACACTGGTGTGCAGAATGGAAAACACTATAGTATAAATGCAAACCACTATATGAATGCTTTGTCAGTAGAATTATGCCTTTGCATGTTCATATACTTTCACCTACAGTAACAACAAATACTTTACGTTTTTTGCCAAATGCTAACACACATGTAGCAGAATAGTTTATTTTGCCATTTCAAACAAACACAATGAATAGGTAGGACTGCAGTTCAAGCAATTCAGTGTGTCAGTATAAACTAAGAAAAAAATACAGTAAAATTAGGGAACAATGGTAAAAAAAAAAACAGCGCTGGGTGGTTGGATTATGAATCCTTTTATGGATACCGCCTCCTGGTTGCGTCTGGCCACATCGCCTCATCAACATCACACTCAATGTCATCTTTTGAGAAGCAACAGGGAAATGATCACCTGATATCCAGACTAAATCTCCTAATTATGGAGCGACTCAGGTTGGGCTGCACTCTCTGTCCAGGCTCCCTCATTGATAGGCCATGATCTATAACATAGTCCACTATAGTGTTCCTGTTGTGTGTGTCTCTGTCTGTTGCCTTCTTTGACCTCGTACTCCTGTCGCTCTCTCTCCTCCTCTTCCCCTGACTCTTACTGTTTCAGAAAGGAGCTGAGCTCACCTGGGGTCTATTTGTAGTGCTAAGGTTTAGACTGATTGGTATTCAATTAGTTTAATTTTTTTTCAAGAAATGTGTTGGAGAATTTCAAACACAGTGCAAAGCATATATTGTGTTTGTAGGGTTGGTGCTTTGGTTTAGGGCATAGTTACAAAAGTTAGAGGTTGTGGTCATAGCGGTCACTTTTAGTGTTTACAGTATTCGGCAAAATCTGTATTTGCACCAAAATGTGCAGTCTACTGTAAATCACAGCAAACAGGAGCTCATCTCTGACCCTTCTATAGCTCACTGCACAAAAGCCTTTTGAGTTTAGAAATTTGATTGGCAGTGTGTTCTGTGTGAATACCAAGAGAGAGAATTCAGGAAGAGTGTGCAAGGTATAGAGAATTGTGTGTAGTGTTGTGAAAAATGTGTGTTTTCAAATGATAATATGAGTCTAAGGCAGGAAATGTGTTTGGAGTTCAGCAGAATTGGTTAAGCAGTTGGTAAATTAGTTACAGATTGTGCACCTTGTGTCTGATGTTCCAAAAAATGTGTTTAAACAATTGTGAAAAACTGTAAAGCAACAAGCCACCGCCGGAGTTTACCGACTCTACACGAATACGAACGGGAGGTAAAACAGAAGAGAGGAGAGGAGAAGAGAAGAGAGGAAGATTTAACTCAGCTAAAACAAAATACCCCCCTCTCCCTCCCCCATTAAGATAATAAAGAACTCATAAAAGACCAACATCATAATTTAGTTATTTTCGTATTACATAATTTACACCATAAGAAAATAAAATACCAACTTCACATTTAATGAAGTTACTGGGGGCAGTTCATTTCAACATCAACATAGGCTAAGTGTAGCCTCTTTTTATTCCACATGTGAATTGGGATATATTCCCCTTGGCCAAGTCCGATTTAAGTGATTCTCACTCTGTTGGCGACAACCTGATTAAAATCAATATGAAAGGAACGCATGGATCAAACGAGTGCTTGTTGTAGTCCATTTTCGGAGAATAGTGTAGTTTCACGCTAGACTCACGTCAGCAATACTCGCCGTCGCGCAATGACGTCGGTTAGGAAAAGTGGAGTCGAATTCATTTGAAACAGCGCTGTCCTTTCCTATGTTCGATAGGAAGCACGTTTCATCTCTCCTTAACCCCGATGACGTTTAGGGGTTAAGGCATAGGAAAGGAGGCTTATAGGTTAGGAGATTGGACTTTTCGGATAGGCCCCCGCTTTCCCACAATGACTTGCAGTGGACTAAACGTTTGGTATGTTGCTATTTGCACCCTCAGTAAAGGGGATGTTTCATTCCATTACCTCACTATGCATTTTGTTTAAATAAAACATTTCTGTGTGAACTAACTGTTATTTTTTTGGTTATAACAAAACGCTTTGTGGACATCTTAAGCCAGATCCCTAGTTCAACTCAGGAGACAATTTACAATAGAAATTAATCATTCCATTGAACTTCATATATTGTAACAAGTGTCTTGAAGTAACAAACAAAAGCTGCTCTCTATGTTTAGCATTTAAAATAATAGGGGACACAGTAAACGTAATCTGCCCAATGAAATATAACATCCCCTTCGCTCATGGTGCAAACAGCAACATAACACACATTTAGTCCAGGTTCATCCCTTTTTTTCATTAACAGTATAATCCTGTCAATTGTAGTGACAGTAAAATAATGTTAATTTAACAGTAATATAAAGGCAACCCTGCTGCCAGTTGATTACAGTTTTTCTCTATTGCTAAAACACAAAACCCAGTACTCTAAACCAAATGACCAGTTGCCTAAACACATTTAGTAAAACTACCCCCCATTTGCCACAACCACAAACACAATTCACCTGTAGACACTGTTCACAAAACCCATCCCCTTTTTCTCAAAACTGTAAACACATTTTGCCTTGCTAAAACACATTTTGCATATATCTCTGCTCCAATATGCATTGTGAAGCTCATGTGATGCAAAATGCCACCCACAGTCAGCAAAACTTGAACACAATGAACATACCTGGGGCCTGTTTCAGGTAGCTGGTTTTGAGGCAACCCAGAGTTTGTTCGCTCTGAGTTGGTGGAAACTCTGGGTTTTCAGTTTCAGGTAGCAGGTTCAGCGCAACCGAGAGTCAGTTACTGTGGCAACATACGCCGTGGGTCTAACCTGCTCGGGAGGTGGTTAGACCTACCCTGAGTTTGTTTTCACTTTACGCTGCAGCTCCGACTGAAGAAAGAGTGTCACTGTCACACGCGTCCCTGTACAGTTTAAAGCAAAGTCACTCCATAGAAATCTCCATCGGGATGTTTTTATCATTTCCTGATGATTTTACGTTTGACCGATCATTTATCTGATCAGTATAGCCTTGTTCTCAGCCCTTGGTCCGTTCATATAGGGCAGGCGGCCACCTTACACATCGTGACAAGCTCTACATTCAGATTAATAAACCTATTTGTATTGTATGTTTTTTAACGTCTGTGCCACTGAACAGATTTATGTCTGGTGGATTCATGTAACGCTGCGGCTGCACGCGATCGTTAGCCTACTTGTGCGATCCTAAAGTCACAGACGAGCCTCGTTAAATAGCCTAATATGAATATAACAATGATATAATCATTTAAACTGTGATCACTTGAGGAAAATGGATCTGGTAATAAATCAGGCTCTTCAATGGAAACTGTCACCTAATGTGTCTGATGTTAATGTCTTTCACTCCCCATTTAAAAGAAGCGACAGTCTGTTCTGTTTACTGCACAGTAGGCTATTAGGCTATAGCTTGCCAACATATTATACAGTGAATATAAAACACTGTCAGCAATGCTGTGCCGCGCCAGCTTTATTACTTTACAGCTGATATGAGTAACTTTTTAAAATAGACAATGGCTTCTCATACGGAAGCGAAATGATTATCTTGACAAAAAATGTTTGCTCTGTTTTTTTTTCTGAATTGCCGAGGAGATTAGATCAGAGTTATGAGACAATATCCCGTTAATTCTTCTCCATACCATAAACTCATTCGTTAATATTTCTAACTCAGTGGGAGGAGCGGAGATTTCTTTTTTTTTCTTTTTTGAGAAGTGGAGAAGTGGGAGGATCAAGCATTTGTTTCTTCTGTTTCCATGGTGAATCATGTTATCAGCGATCCATTGAGGATGGCTTTTACGCACACGCTCCACCCAGAGTGAACACGCTCAGAGTTGATAAACCCAACGCTGATCCACTGTTCTGAAACCGAAAACCCAGAGTTACTCATCAACCCTGCGCTCTGAGTTTACCAACTCAGAGCGCAGGATTAAACTCAGAGTATGTAAAACCAGCTACCTGAAACAGGCCCCTGGTGTCAAAACCCCAAATTCCTATCTCAAAAAATTAGCATATCATGAAAAGGTACTCTAAACGAGCTCTTAACCTAATCATCTGAATCAACTAATTAACTCTAAACACCTGCAAAAGATTCCTGAGGCTTTTAAAAACTCCCAGCCTGGTTCATTACTCAAAACCGCAATCATGGGTAACGCGCCCCACACACATCCTAACTCTACTGCGCGTCTACCTCGCGTCTGCGTCTGACTTTTGGTCACAGACTGTGAAATCAACGTAGAGCGAGCACACATCCAACCTCAGACGCACTGCTGAGGCGCGTCGGAGGCACGTCTGCAGCGCCGCTCCCCTTCACCTCAGGAGGCTCGCCTATTTTTTTCTGAGAGCAGCGCGTCTCTCTCGCGTCTCTGTGCTTTAACTGATAGAGAAATACTCTGTTGACAGTCATACCAGCAGCATTCACTCTAGTTACACGTTTACCCGGTGTGTTTATTTCAAAATAAAACATCCCTCAGTCGTATACGCGAATAATCCCTTTATTTCACGATTTAATTGTGCAATCAAAATCCGAGGGATTTAAAACCTAATTTTCAATTAGTTCTGGCATTTCATTTTTGGATAAATGACACATATAGAGATCCAATATAGTGAAGAAATAAAAAAGATCATGATGAGCGCAACAGTTTTCCGTTGCTCTATCTGTGTCTACGGCCTTCTTCTTCCCCGACCACACCCCCCTCTCTCTCTCCCGTATAAATCAGTAAAGTGATTTTTGAAATACTCTGTTGAGAGTCATATTGACTTCATACTGGCAGCTTTCGCTGTAGTTTCACCATTTCCTGGTGTGTCCCCTTCAAAATAAAACTTCCAACAAGCGAAAATATGGCAAAAAAAAAAGAAAAAAAATGGCAATGGGGCGCACCGATTACTGTCCAGACTCAATATAAATCATATGCATCATAGATGACATGAAAGAACTTCATTTTTAATGGGAATTATCTATGAAAACTCTATGTAGAAAGATAGGGCTTTTAGAAGCAGCAGCTGCTGAGACGTTGCATGTGTGTCCGAGAAAAGTCCGAGAGAGGCAGCAGTAAGGTAACGCGACGCGCTCCAGAGGTAGACGCAGGATGTGTGTGGGGCGCGTAAGACTGCCGACCTGACTGCTGTCCAGAAGGCCATCATTGACACCTTCAAGCAAGAGGGTAAGACACAGAAATAAATTTCTGAGCGAATAGGCTGTTCCCAGAGTGCTGTATCAAGGCACCTCAGTGGGAAGTCTGTGGTATTACGATTTCGACTATACAGGTCTAATCTAAATGAAAAGCTATTATCAAAAGTCTATGAGTTATGTCCTCTCAAACTCCTGGTAACCAACTTGTGGCACAATGCTTTAATTGTCTATCATTCCTCTATAAAGAAAACTCTCCGCTCACCATAGTCCCCTGTAAGAGACGCGAACCCCGGCCTCCTTGTTTAAAAGCGCGGCATTTACCCTCTAGACTAACCTGAGTTTTACGTCTAAATAAAGTACAATGTCCAATATATAACACTGTGTTTAAAAATCCCTATTTTATCAGAGTCACCTCTGCTTATAATAAGGTCGACCTCCGCTAAACTATAAACCTTTTCTAATATTGTTATCAGAAAATCCTTCTCCCGTGTTCACGGAAGGTTTCAATATTGTGTATAAGTTATTAGAAACTTATTTTGTAACCCACCCTCCTAATAAAATAGAACAAATATACTATTTTCAGAATATAAACATCTAGTTTAATCTGGGAAGGTATTTATGACCTATTCTTTTAGTTTAAAGATTAGGTGTATCAACATATTCTCTCTTTACAGAAAAGTTAGTTGTATGAAGTTGTGTGTGTTTTAAATCAGTAATGTGCCGTCGTGTAGAATCATACTGAACTTACCTCCCCGGGGACAAACCATCTCTTTGAAGAAAAAACACTATACCTAAGGTCCTGCTGTTCCAGTTATAAACTAATTCACAACTGAGGCTTTCAACATTTAAGGGATTTTATTTACAAAATACAAGAGAGTATAGATAATACATAAAATGGACCAGAAAGGAAAAGAAAAGAGGGTGTATGCCTATAACTCATTTAATAGAGTTAGTTTGACTTGGTTCTCGTTTCTAAATTTGTTGTAACTCTTGAAACAATATCCAAACACTTACGTGCCTGTACATATCGTTCACCGCGCTACAAAACTTAATGAATTACAAGGAGTTAGACAGATATTGTACAACATGGCGGCATATTAGTATATGCAAGTCCCAGTGTCTACAGGCCCCATATAACCATTAATATCCGTCTATCCCTTTGCAGAAATGTTACAGTGAGTTAAACAGACACTATACACATGGCGGCATATTAGTATATGCAAGTCCCAGTGCTACGGGCCCCATATAACCATTAGTGTCCATCTAACCCCCTGCATCTCAGTCCGTTTTTCTAGTTCTAAAAAATTCTTGATCAAGTCATTCTTAGTGTCAAGAGGTTCACAGATGTGTTTTTAAAAGACTTTGCCTCTAAGTACTTTGGAGTATTTTGGACTCACAAAGTTTTTCTAAGTTTTTCTTCTGCCTCCATGGTTAAAGAGACAGATAGAGTCTGCTGGAACAGAGAGTCACACACAAAAAGCGGCCCCAAAAAGCCTCAAAAAAGCATCAAAAAGCCCTATCATCTCCCAAAAAAAGCCCTGTCCTGCTTCAAAACAGGCTCTTATATAGTCAACTGAAAACCAATGAGACTTGGGGGAAGGAGGAGTGAAAAAGGCACAGCTGTTTGGGGGAACCCCGGTAGACCCTCCCTCTACTCCTTGCTACTGTATGGCCATATAAGGTCCTTCCCCCTATTACTTCCTGTGACCCTATGGTCCTCCCCCATCCTCTGGTCAGAGGAGTATTTACATTCTATTCTGTTTCATTAAACATTTCCTACTTTTACGTATGACAAAAAGAAATACAAATGTCACAATATATGCACAAGTAAAAAGTTACATCATGTTCCATTATCACTTCACCCTCTCATGAAACTTATTACTTGTAAATATTCAACCATTATCGGGACATCAAACACCCTCATAATACAAATCAAAATAGAAATAACAAAAAAAACGTTTTTCTTTTTCTAAACTGATCCATAGAAAATTGCCTTAAATCACAAGCATAAAATAGAATACACTATCCAGAAAAAGGATCTACAAAGAGGAAAAGCATAAACGTAATAATATAGTAATTATAATATTCATAACGGTAAAACCCAATTCAGAGAGCATAAACACAACACCAGATCAAAAAGTTAAAATAAGTAAGTGACGGATTACCAAAAACCTGTTCATAAAAAAAAAAACTAAAGATAATATAAGCAACCTCAAAGGATATAGGCCTACACAATACTACAAAACTCCCCTCAGTTACATAGGCTAATACAACCATGACACAACCGTACAGATGAAGAAACATTTAGCAGAACACATTAGAGTATACCTGTAAGAAAACCATGACATCCTGACACCATTCAGAGTAAAGAGTTCATCAGACAGTAGAATCAAAAGTTCATAAGTTTGTAATGTCCAAAAAATTTAAAAAACACAGTCCCACGACGATCTTAACTTTAAAAAGAGTCTTTTAGGCCTTTTGAGCCCTTTCTTCAATCACAGAGTATGTAGATTATTCAGTGTTTTAGCTTCTGCTCAATATGCAAGATGGCAACCCTTGTCTCCAGGTTTACACACTTTGATATCTTCTCCAAGCTTAGCATAAAGGACATCTTCCCAACAGTCCCCAGAACTACTGATCTTAGAATAGTACACCTGCCCCTGGCCCACATCATAGAAGACTTGTTGCTCCCAGTTTGAGAGCGCAGGAAGACAGGCAGATGCAGAAAGGCCCACTGCATGACAAGAATGACGCCACAGCAGGATAGAGTTGATGGCCCCCACCGACTGTTAGGAGTGCCATGGAACACAGCACTCAGCAAGCGAAGGATTCTTCCCCTCCAGGAGATATGGTGTAGTTCACCCAGATGGAACAGGAGATGGTCAGGTTGGAGGTGTCAAAGCCTGAGACGTAGCTATCAGGTCACGCCTATGTGTCAGAGGTCTAGTAGGCCCAGAAGTCTCCCAACTTCTTCTGCAGACTAAAAGTCTACAAATGGTTGTGATATAATAGGCTATGTAAGAGGAAAATGCAATTCACCAACTAAGGCTGCTGATAAAGTTGTATTTAGGACTTTTAGACAAGATCCTATTGATTCGTATTGGAATATAGAGAGCCTAATGCTTAGTGAAGAGGCACTACAGCCATCTGTCATAAGGAGAGTGAGAATGTCTCACCATTGAAAACTAAAAGAAAAGTAGCAAATCAAACTTAAGTAATCCATCAATAAAATAAAAATAAAGATAGAAACTGGTGTTATGCTCGTATGCTATATTCATAGGGTACTCACATAATATCAAGTAGCAAAACTAAAATCTTCTATAATAGAGAACAATAGAAATTAGCAAATCACTCACAATTTCAGTAGTAAATAAAATGAAGATGAAAATAAAAGTAACAGTGAAACTAATATCTCTGGTATAACCCTTTTATCATTTATTTCTTCATCTAATTCAAAAAATAAAAACATCTAGGTAAAAAGCACTTAGACAAACAAGCCCTCAGATTGTATTTCAAAAGCTGAGATTTGCAGTAGATTTCAGGTTTTTGGGTATCTTTTCCAGACATGCAATGAAAAATAAAAAATAAAAGCTTAAAACGTTATAATCATGTCTTAGCCACTAAGGTAAAACAAACATAATAACTTATTCTCCCAAAAGCACAAATCTTCAATTAAGGCAAGTCACCCCAAGAGAATAGGGATTTTTCCCTGTCTTTTAAACCAAATAATCCAGATGTTGGATGAAGCCAGAGTTAGAACTTTATTTTATGTTTACCACATATTAGTCTTTAAAGATTTTACACCATAGATTTCGGACACAATTTCTTTGTATTTAATAAATCAAAAAATACTATGTAAAAGCCTACGTTTTAGAAATGCACCGTTGGCATGTTTTTAGGAGGAAAATGTCTCATAAATCAAACTAACAATATATAAACAAATGTTTGTGTAAAAACCTCTTAAAATAGGGCAATGAATGACACTGGGAAGTCTAGTAGATGCCAGTGGTTTAGAAGCCGAGACATTTTATTCAGACTCGGAGTATTGAAAAAAAACTTGATCAGCGAAAACTGTCGTCAAAAAAATTAAAAAATTAAAATAAAGACGTGAATTCTACTGGTAATCACCGATTTTATCTACAATAATTTAGTGAATTAGGACCATACCCCTCAACACCGCTGCTTAACATATAAACTATGCTATGGCATAACAAACATTTTCATCCACACGCTAATTAAAACGTGATACATTCCTTATGAGCCACTGTGGCTGTAGCCGCAGCACTCTCCCCTCTTTCTCCCCCTCTCATGCTCTATTAGACTGTATCTCTCCGCCGTGATCGATCGGAATAATTTATATGTCTTTAACACTTCTCCCCTTCAAAAGGCAATCATCTAATGTCCGTATCCACATAAATCAGTCTTTATTTTGTGTTAGTTTGGAATGTTTTCGGCGTTTTTTACCATTTTATTTAGTGATTTTCAAACTACCCGCGGCAACCAGAGCAGGTCACGTGATGCCTTCTGGCGAATCAAATCAATACGCGCACCAGTCAAACAAGTTGCGCTCACTGTACCAAATCACTCCTCACACTTTCATTATTTGTTGCTAATCAAAAGCAAATGTCCATATTTTGGTTCGATAAGATTATACTTGAGATACAGAGTTTTCTAACAGTACCATGGTTATTAAGAGTCAGACAGCGGTCGCGCTGCTGTATGTTACGTTAACATGCTCACTTTTGGCAAAACCTTGGAGCAAAACTCAGACGCCAGGAAAAAAATAAAATTAAAACATATAGTAAGAAATAAACCTTTAAAACGTTTATTTTTGGTCCCTTCTTTCACATTAATATGAAAGAATATAGCCTATGTTGTGGAAACTAGAATAGACACACATCTCAAAATTGACCCGTGCTAAACAATAACCCCCTACGTTTTTTCCTGTCGTATCTTGAATTAAACAAAAGAGAAAGGTCGGACTGGCAAAAATAAAGATTAACGGGTGCTCCGGCCAACCTCATAATGAGTTTTTGGCCCGGAGACGGTAAACTGCCCATATGTTTTCTAAACTCCAACAAAAACCACAAAAACAAGGTTACCAGTCCAATCCTTTAAAAAAAACATAAAATTAAGCTGAAGCCATATTATTTTGGATTTCAGTTTTCACGCTCATCTGGAAAAACAAAAAATAGCTGAGATAAAAACTTTCTACGATAGAGAAGACTGTGATTATATAAACAGACTAAGATAAAAAGAAAGAACACTCTAGACTATACTAAAGTAAAGGCAACTTGTAAAAAGTTAAAGTCTTAAACTCAAAGAGCACACGCACCAGCTGTGTCTTCAAAGGTAAGCTCAGTGTGTAGAAGGAAGGAAGGATAGATGCCATAAAATAGGGCCACTACCGTTAATGCCAATATGGTCTTCCTGTTTTTCCTCTAAGGTGTGAATTCCCAGGCACGGTCTGTGGGAACCTGTAACAGTTTTTATACCCACGGTCTACTTCTCCTCTTTACACTCCGAGACCAGAACAAATGTACAAATGTATTAAACATCTAAATAAAATAAAAATAAGAAATCGGTCCCCGGAGCAGACAATATTCCACACGGCATTGTGTAATGTATATTGAGCTAAAAAGGGTTCAACACTGAATCAAGGAAGAATGAGATAAGGTGTCTCCACTTTATTTAATTTCTCAAAGGAGTATTCTCAGTCGTATCTTTAACTCATCAACCAAACACAGTGTTGAATCTCTTAACTCTTGTGTTGTATGTGCATTTTGGAAATGAGAACAAATTTCTCTTTTAAAATGAACCACATCTTATGTGTCCAGTAAGTTCTACAAAGTTTGTGCACCAGAGTAACTTATCAAGGCCATTTCAATGGTCACTTTGGTGTATGCATATTCTTACTCTTGATGGAAAATCAAAGTTCTCTAGCCATAGGCTATTTAGGCCTTTCTATTCCTATTTCTCGGTTACCAATAGACTATCCTGTCCGACTGCTTTAACAATCATTTTTAGAACATCTATTTCTCTCATTAAAAACCCAAACCATAAAACCTTAAACCTATATAAAATAGATTAGGCTACTTCACCTTTGTAGGCTAAATGACAAAGATTGTTTGTGAATATTTTGCGAGTAGTTCTACTGCGCTAATTTCAAACTGTTTCTATAGCCTACTGCTGACTTGTTGCGTCTCTTCTCTTTGCTCTGAAAAACCCTTTTCCTTTCTCTACGAATGTTTAATGAAAATGAATGCCTGAAAGACTCCCACTAACGTTCATGAGGTTTTTAGTGTGAGCGCAGCAAGTAATAGTGTAAATGGAAAGCTTTGTCTATTTTTACCATTTTTAAATCCACTAAAACAGAAGACATGCCTATCTGCGCTTCATGTGAAAAACTATATTCCTGTTTATATCTGCTTCAAAATAAAAGCCTACTGACGTCTGCTATTAATCATGCTTTTTAATGTGAAGGCGCAAAGGAAATACCCCATTTGCACAAACGCGAACTTTACTGTGGTAACGTAGAGCGCACTATTTAAAGTGAGAGCCGTGGCTGTCCCGTTTACAAAATGTAAGAGTTTGTTAAAGGTTAAAAACACAGAGAGCACCTGTTTCCCCATCTTATCACCGGATGGACTCAATAACTTACTCGTATAAGACTATTTTACCCCATATTTGTCGAAAGTTGATTTTGAGCTCTCAAAGCTTTCTCACTGTAGTTTAGAATTGCTTTTTTTCTGACAATTTAGAAAACCCTGGTGAAATGGCTGTCACCTCTGCTCCCCCTTTTTATGACCCCCTGGGTGCATACTCCATTTTGAAGTCCCTAGGTGCAAACTGCATGTCTCTTAAAATGGAGGAGAAGGAGAAAAGGAAGAATTACCCTCTCAAAAGTCCCTATTTAGAAAATAAATTAGGCTACTATACCACAATGGTTTTCATCGGGCATTGATCCTAATAGTTTAACATGTAAATCTATGTGTACCATTAAAATAGTGAGAAACTTTAAAATCTACTATTGTTTCGTGTAAGAAAAAATTCTTAAAGAGGTTGCTCTCTCCTCTTGTGGAAGCCGTATAGGCTCTCTCTCTCTGTTCCTGTATAAAACAGAGTTAAACCGCATCCATCCTTAATTGTAAAATAAGCTACAATCTAGCCACTAAACCAACAAAAACAAATGACAGGTGAGTAAAAGTGAAACACTTTTTACTATATATGGTGGTAACAAGCCTTTTAATTCCTTTCTTGGATCCCTGAGTCGTACACTAATTTGATCAGATTAACTGGACTTTCACCTGTTCTGGACATCGCCTTTTTCGATTCCAGTGAGAAAGGGGAGGTATTATATACTTATCTTTTTAAATATATCCTACCGCCTGGCTTCGATTATTACAAACTAATAACCACAAGTACTTGTAACACCTAAACTTAGTACGCAGAAACAATTGAACTATCTACTAAATCCCTTTCTGTCTACTTTGAGTTTTATCTCAATCAGAAAGCGCTTTTTTACTGAACCTAGTCTATAACATCTTACCTAAACAGTTTTAATCTCCCCATTTTAAACAGACGATTCCTACTTTACATAAGAAAGCCGGCCGAGTTTTTAGAGGAAGACCAAATAGCCTCCTGTCCGTGTATTAGTTACTAGATTTAAGTAAAGCAGAAGAAACAAAAAACGTAATCTCCAATGGTGCTGGTTCGTGCGTTATATTTTTATTAAAGGAAATTAAACGCAAATTGGAGACACGTCGTATTTTTATTCCTTCTGGCAGACATTAATTATTTCCTCGGCTTGTTTTCGCCGGTTGAAAAAGACTCTCTCCCTCACGGGAGTTTCAGGTCCTTGTATTTTAAGCTCGGAAGAAAGTTATTTCTCTATCCCTTGTATATTTATATATACACAGTTATATGAAACTAAACTATCTTACTCGAGCCCCACCACGGGCGCCATATTAGTATATGCAAGTCCCAGTGCTACGGGCCCCATATAACCATTAGTGTCCATCTAACCCCCTGCATCTCAGTCCGTTTTTCTAGTTCTAAAAAATTCTTGATCAAGTCATTCTTAGTGTCAAGAGGTTCACAGATGTGTTTTTAAAAGACTTTGCCTCTAAGTACTTTGGAGTATTTTGGACTCACAAAGTTTTTCTAAGTTTTTCTTCTGCCTCCATGGTTAAAGAGACAGATAGAGTCTGCTGGAACAGAGAGTCACACACAAAAAGCGGCCCCAAAAAGCCTCAAAAAAGCATCAAAAAGCCCTATCATCTCCCAAAAAAAGCCCTGTCCTGCTTCAAAACAGGCTCTTATATAGTCAACTGAAAACCAATGAGACTTGGGGGAAGGAGGAGTGAAAAAGGCACAGCTGTTTGGGGGAACCCCGGTAGACCCTCCCTCTACTCCTTGCTACTGTATGGCCATATAAGGTCCTTCCCCCTATTACTTCCTGTGACCCTATGGTCCTCCCCCATCCTCTGGTCAGAGGAGTATTTACATTCTATTCTGTTTCATTAAACATTTCCTACTTTTACGTATGACAAAAAGAAATACAAATGTCACAATATATGCACAAGTAAAAAGTTACATCATGTTCCATTATCACTTCAGTGGGAAGGAAAAAGTGTGGCAGAAAATGCTGCACAACCAGAAAAGGTGACCGGACCCTGAGTAGGATTGTGGAGAAGGGCCGATTCCAGACCTTGGGGGACCTGCGGAAGCAGTGGACTGAGTCTGGAGTAGAAACATCCAGAGCCACCGTGCACAGGCGTGTGCAGGAAATGGGCTACAGGTGCCGCATTCCCCAGGTCAAGCCACTTTTGAACCAGAAACAGCGGCAGAAGCGCCTGACCTGGGCTGCAGAGAAGCAGCACTGGACTGTTGCTCAGTGGTCCAAAGTACTTTTTTCGGATGAAAGCAAATTTTGCATGTCATTCGGAAATCAAGGTGCCAGAGTCTGGAGGAAGACTGGGGAGAAGGAAATGCCAAAATGCCTGAAGTCCAGTGTCAAGTACCCACAGTCAGTGATGGTCTGGGGTGCCATGTCAGCTGCTGGTGTTGGTCCACTGTGTTTTATCAAAGGCAGGGTCAATGCAGCTAGCTATCAGGAGATTTTGGAGCACTTCATGCTTCCATCTGCTGAAAAGCTTTATGGAGATGAAGATTTAATTTTTCAACAAGACCTGGCACCTGCTCACAGTGCCAAAACCACTGGTAAATGGTTTACTGACCATGGTATTACTGTGCTCAATTGGCCTGCCAACTCTCCTGACCTGAACCCATAGATAATCTGTGGGATATTGTGAAGAGGAAGTTGAGAGACACCAGACCCAACACTGTGGATGAGCTTAAGGCCGCTATCGAAGCATCCTGGGCCTCCATAACACCTCAGCAGTGCCACAGGCTGATTGCCTCCATGCCACGCCGCATTGAAGCAGTCATTTCTGCGAAAGGATTCCCGACCAAGTATTGAGTGCATAACTGAACATAATTATTTGAAGGTTGACTTGTTTGTATTAAAAACACTTTTCTTTTATTGGTCGGATGAAATATGCTAATTTTTTGAGATAGGGATTTTTGGTTTTTCTTTACTTTTTTGCCAAAATCATCAATATTAAAACAATAAAAGGCTTGAACTACTTCAGTTGTGTGTAATGAATCTAAAATATATGAAAATCTAATGTTTATCAGTACATTACAGAAAATATTGAACTTTATCACAATATGCTAATTATATGAGAAGGACCTGTATAACGCGCCCCACACACATCCTGCGTCTACCTCTGGAGCGCGTCGCTTTACCTTACTGCTGCCTCTCTCGGACTTTTCTCGGACACACATGCAACGTCTCAGCAGCTGCTGCTGCAGCGCTGCTTCTAAAAGCCCTATCTTTCTACATAGAGTTTTCATAGATAATTCCCATTAAAAATGAAGTTCTTTCATGTCATCTATGATGCATATGATTTATATTGAGTCTGGACACTAATCCGTGCGCCCCATTGCCATTTTTTTTCTTTTTTTTTGCCATATTTTCGCTTGTTGGTTTATAAGTTTTATTTTGAAGGGGACACACCAGGAAATGGTGAAACTACAGCGAAAGCTGCCAGTATGAAGTCAATATGACTCTCAGCTGAGTACTTCAAAAATCACTTTACTGATTTATACGGGAGAGAGAGAGGGGGGTGTGGTCGGGGAAGAAGAAGGCCGTAGACACAGATAGAGCAACGGAAAACTGTTGCGCTCATCATGATCTTTTTTATTTCTTCACTATATTGGATCTCTATATGTGTCATTTATCCAAAAATGAAATGCCAGAACTAATTGAAAATTAGGTTTTGAATCCCTCGGATTTTGATTGCACAATTACATCGTGAAATAAAGGGATTATTTGCGTATACGACTGAGGGATGTTTTATTTTGAAATAAACACACCGGGTAAACGTGTAACTAGAGTGAATGCTGCTGGTATGACTGTCAGCAGAGTATTTCTCTATCAGTTAAAGCACAGAGACGCGAGAGAGACGCGCTGCTCTCAGAAAAAAATAGGCGAGCCTCCTGAGGTGAAGGGGAGCGGCGCTGCAGACGTGCCTCCGACGCGCCTCAGCAGTGCGTCTGAGGTTGGATGTGTGCTCGCTCTACGTTGATTTCACAGTCTGTGACCAAAAGTCAGACGCAGACGCGAGGTAGACGCGCAGTAGAGGTAGGATGTGTGTGGGGCGCGTTAGTCAGTGCAGTTTGCTGAAGGTTCCAAACAAAAATGGATGATCAAGGCAGAAGAAGAGGAGTTTGTGTCTGAGGAGGGAGAGGAGCAGGTCAAGGAGGGAGAGGAGTAGGTCAAAGAGGAGCAGGCCAAGGAGGGAGAGGAGAAGGAGGGCGAGCAAGACAACGCATTTTCATTACAGAAGAAATGAGAGCAACAGTCATTGACCACATCATTGTCCACGGCATGACAATGACCGAAGTGCGGCATGCCAGGGCATTCTTTCCACGTTGTTTGGCTATGGACAATATTGCCTGTGATGTTGATGAGGTCCTGTGGCCCGACCCAGCCCGACGACGTGATGCCGCCCAATGATTTCAGTGTCAACATACTGTACAACATAATGTGTCAATTTACACGTACAACATACTGTAATAAAATAAATCACACCCTGAACATTGTGTTTTCAATTGTTACTGTACTGTAGTATCTATTGTGTGTAATGGATCCTCCATGGAGTTTACAGTACTCATTTTTGCATTGCGTTGTGATATAACTGCATTTTCTGCATTATGTAACTATTCCCATGAAACGCACAAATCTATAGTAAATGCCCAATACATATTTGAGAATAAATAAGGGTTGCTCAAATGCATCCTGGCAGTTGTGAAACTGTAAAAAGAACAGTCTCACACTCTGAAAATTGTGTTTTCAATTTTTTTGGTAATGTGGTTGATGATGCTCAGTAGTGTTTACATTTTTGCAAGCCTTGAGTGGTATTTTGGTGTCAGAGTTTTCTTTTGAGCATATGAGCAACTGTTTTGGTGTGATGGGTTGGTTTTGAAAAGAGACTGTGAGGTTGTGTGTACGTAGCTTTAGAAAAGTGTTTTGTGTTTAGAGTTTTGTGAAAAGTGAGGGCAGTATCGTGAAATGTGTTTAAGCAATAGAGAAAAACTGTAATGTTTTTTACAGGGAAATTTCTAACATTGTAGAAGAAAATCTATGGAAGAATGGATGAACAAACAAAAATCGTCAATTAATGCATCTTATGGATGGAAATTACAATATTCTTAAATTGGATCAGTCTAATGATAAATAAAATGTGGAGTGCTCGATCAATAACTATACCACTGTGACACAAACTATTCTGACAGCACTGATTGAGTTAATAAAAACAAGTGTACACACCAACACCTAAACTATTAACTGTTTTGTTAACTATTAACAGTATGTTGTGTAAGAACTTTCTTGTGATAAAGAGGTGTGAATATTTGTGATATGAACGATTTCCATGGTTTTTACAATTCTGAGACTATGTCTTTTTTTCTTTATCTTTTGTTTTACATTGGTATGTAAACAAAGGGTTCACCGTAGCTAGCAACATGCCAGTTTACAGACCCTTGACTGTTATAATAGGCTACTGTATTTTTCTTCAGCGCACACACGGTAAGCAGATTGTGAGGAAATATTCACTAATTTTGATAAACTAGTGTCCTCAAGAGTCGCTGACTGCACCTTTAAATGTCTCAATTAATAAATAAGTCATTATTATTATTAGGCCTAGTATTACAGTTTTTCACAATTGTTTAAACACATTTTTTGGAACATCAGACACAATGTGCACAATCTGAAACTATTTTACCAACTGCTTAACCAATTCTGCTGAACTCCAAACACATTTCCTGCCTTAGACTCATATTTTCATTCCAAAACACACATTTTTCACAACACTACACACAATTATCTATATCTTGCACACTCTTCCTGATTTCTCTCTCTTGGTATTCACACAGAACACACTACCAATCACTTTTCTAAACTCAAAAGGCTTTCGTGCAGTTAGCTATAGAAGGGTCAGAGATGAGCTCCTGTTTGCTGTGATTTACATTAGACTGCACATTTTGGCACAAATACAGTTTTTGCCGAATACTGTAAACACTAAAAGTGACTGCTATGACCACAGCATCACAACCTCTAACTTTTGTAACCATGCCCTAAACCAAAGCACCAACCCTACAAACACGATATATGCTTTGCACTGTGTTTGAAATTCTCCAACACACAAAAATTAAACTAATTGAATCAGTCTAAACCTTAGCACTACAAATAGACCCCATGTGAGCTCAGCTCCTTTCTGAAACAGTAAGAGTCAGGGGAAGAGGAGGAGAGAGAGTGACAGGAGTACGAGGACAAAGAAGGCAACAGACGGAGACACATACAACAGGAACACTATAGTGGACTATGTTATAGATCATGGCCTATCAATGAGGGAGCCTGGACAGAGAGTGCAGCCCAGCCTGAGTCGCTCCATAATTAGGAGATTTAGACTGGATATCAGGTGATCATTTCCCTGTTGCTTCTCAAAGGATTGAGTGTGATGTTGATGAGGTGATGTGGCCAGACACAAACAGGAGGCGGTATCCATAAAAGGATTCATAATCCAACCACCCAATTCCTTACAACACTGTTTTTTTTACCATTGTTCCCTAATTTTACTGTAATTGTTTCTTAGTTTATACTGACACACTGAATTGCTTGAACTGCAGTCCTACCTATTCATTGTGTTTGTTTGAAATGGCAAAATAAACTATTCTGCAACATGTGTGTTAGCATTTGGCAAAAACCGTAAAGTATTTGTTGTTACTGTAGGTGAAAGTGTAGGAACATGCAAAGGCATAATTCTACTGATAAAGCATTCATATAGTGGTTTGCTATAGTATACTATAGTGTTTTCTATTCTGCACCCCAGTGTTCAATGAGTGCTAGAAATGTCTAGTCATATGATGTATGTGTTTGTCATTTGAAAAGAAAACACCATTTAGTGAAGAGTTAACATTGTTTTGAGGGTAAAGTGTGCTTATGCAAGAGAAGTGAAGGATTCTGCATTTTGTGTTTGAGTTTTGAGATTTGTGTTTAGGGTTTTGAAAAAGTGAGGTAGTCTATCAGGAAATGTGTTTAAGCAATTGTGAAAAACTGTAACAACACTGTCATATGTAAATGAAAGTGACATCATGCAGTTCATTTGTTCACCCGCAGATGGCGACACACCCTCATAGATAAACTCCTCATTTGAAGGAGATATTAGTTCTACTTTACCTTCATCAGGCTCATAAATCTTCCGCTGAATCACTTTAATACTGAGGAACACTTTAAAAAGGGAAGCTCTTCAGGTTTCAACGACGTGACCATGGAGGGTGTTGTCACGGGGCACACGACGTCATATATATTTATATTTATTGGCACGCGCAACCATGACACACGCACACTGTGGCTGTTACCGGAAACGTAGGCTATATCAGAGCCGCTCCCACGGTGTTCAGCCTCGTGACCAAACATTTCTATGCTGGTGGTGACGTCTGCGAATGTTTGGTTTTTGCTCTGGCATCAGCCCACCGTTTATTATTAAACCTTCAACGACTTTTTATTAGTCTTTTTTGTAATCTTTATTGGTTTCCGGGTTGTAAAGCCTCTCCCTCCTGTGAGAGCCTGGACAGGTGTGCGTGTGACGCTCGTGCGTCGGCCAGAGATCAAGCTGCCTTCAACGTGAGTGTGTTTTTCAGTTTGAAACCAGCTCTGATTGTTTGTTTCACTTTCCTTTTCATCCTAAAACTTTAGGATTGAATAGATTCAAACTTTGTTTTAAAGTCTGTTTTATAAAACGTCAGCTATAAAAAGGGGAACACGCTTAAATTAATTAATAAATGAGCCCGACGATCCCTAATAAATTAACAATAGGCCTAACAATAGTCTCGACGTGCCTTTTAAAGCCCTATTCTCGACGTGCCTTTTAAAGCCTTCTGCATTTCTCTCTCTGCTGTTTGAATTTTGAATGAAAACCTGAGGATCAAGTCAAAGTAGGCTATTATTTTTTTGAACTTAGTCTTTTTCATTCATGTACTCAACTTAATATAAAAAATGAAACATGAATATAATGATCAGAGTGTGTTGGCGGAGGAGGAGCCTCAGAAGACAAATGGCTCATAACACAAACACAGAAGTAAACACACACAGATACATAGCAACCAGCACGAGACAAAAACCTTAACATTTAGCCTGTATATAGTGAGTGAACAACAACAAATACGTATATGGAAATGAAACAATTAAAACAGAAAAATTGGTAAATACACATAAAAATGAATACTATAAAATGATTCATATGTCAACAAACAGTTGCAACTCTAATAGGTGATCGGAGTGTTAGATTGTTTGAAGTTGTAAGTTAGGAGCATTCATTTCAAAATAGCTTAACAGTGTCAGAAAAGGCGTCCCTATGCTATGTACAATGTATTCACAGTATTTTCATTGGAATGACATACATAGCATTATATCCCTCTGCGGTCAGGCCAGTAAAGAGGAAAAGGCCAGTAGCCTACACCTTGTTGTGTCTCAATAGGGCATTTTCAGACTTCCAAAATTCAACTAAACAAGTGAGAACATGTTGAATAGTGAGGCAGGAGTACATGTACACTTAAAGGAATACTTCACCCATACGGAACCAGCGTTCTATCATTATAAAATAACTATTATAATATAATGAATGAGGTTTTTCTTCCCTCAGTCTTCCCTTAGTCTTCCCTTGGCCCAGCTGTCCTGTTAATCCTAACCCTTACCGTGATGTCACAAGAAGGAAACTGTAGGGTTAGACAGTGAGACCATAAAACACTCTTTCTGCATTTTCTCAGGCTAAGATGATCTGATTATTATTTTTTTTGCACATTTATACTAAATAGGATCTCCGAGTTCAATACACCTTCATGTTCTAACCGGTGAAGTAGGCCTTTAACACACAAGTAGGAAACACCTCAGGTAATTGGCCTATTATAGAGAGTTTTTTTCTTTTGCTATGCAGTTCAAACTGACAGCACGCAGTACATGCTTTTCGCCAACAGAGGGCGCCCCCGATTCAGAAATGAAGCCAATAATGTATTTACCATAGATAGTATTTACTTATTGGTTTAAAGGAATACAACTACATTGATTATGTTGAGTGTGTAAGCCAGTTACATCTCTATACTATCTGTTAGGTTTTGATTGATATTGTTGTTCATTCATTGAGCTTTATTTTTATTTGTATTATTTGTTTATTTAGGCTTTTAATTAGACTCCATTTATACAATTTGATTTACACAAGTCTCCTTCTATTTCTGGTATATCATTTTACTTTTGTATTTTAATTATTATTATTATGATAATGATATCAATTTTATTTCATTCTGTTTATATCACAGATGATAATATCAGCCGCATAACACATATATACATACACACAACACACATATACATACATACCCCACCCATACAAAAAAGATGAGCCCACAATAAAAAGCCAGGATAGACAAAAGTGGTATGGATGGTCTATGTGCACGAGTAGCTTAGATAACAGTAGGCTACAAAACACTAGCTCTATGATAGACAAATAAAGAATTACGAAGGCAAGGCAAGTTTATTTCTATAGCACAATTCGGACACAAGGCCATTCAAAGTGCTTTACAGGGGCAAGATTAAAATACACAATACACATTAGAAAAAACGAATGAATAAAACATTTAAAAGCGAATGAATAGAAATAATAAAAAATAAAAAATTGCAGGTTAAAATGGAAAGAGAAAAGTCTTCAGACTTGATTTAAAAGAGCTGAGAGTTGCAGCAGACCTCACATTTTCTGGGAGTTTGTTCCAGAAGCTGCTTCTCCTTGTTTAGTCCTAGCTCTGGGGACTGTAAGTAAACCTGTCCCAGACGACCTAAGGGCTCTGGACGGTTCATAACGCATCAGCAGATCAGTAATTTATTTTGGCCCTAGACCATTTAGGGCTTTGTAAACCAACATGAATATTTTAAAATCAATTCTTTGAGTGACAGGAAGCCAGTGTAAAGACCTCAGAACGGGGGTGACTTAATGCCCTTTAACTGAATTAGAAAAGAAAATCGCAAGTGACTCATCTTGATTATTTCTCAAATCTTTTCATGTGACGTGCACGGCGCAGTTCATGGTTTTCTCCAGCAGTGGGAGTCAAACATATGAGGAATGAATGAGCAGGAGCAGCAGGAGTGAGAGCCAATGAGGAAACACCATGAGTCCACCTGTTCCCTTCTGCAGACGCCTTTCTCTGGACAAGTGAGTCAACACAGTCAAAACACTGTCACAAACAAAAGAGAAATAAGATATACATTCATAAACGTAGTGAGGTAGAAGGAGATACTTTTATTTTTGTAGTATTTGTACTTTGTATTTGAATACTTCTTGAATTCATAAAGTTTCTGACTCCTGTTAATATTTGTATTATTATAAAAGTTTGTTGTCCATAATTCAAATCAATCTCAGGATTAAAGCTGGGGTATATCAGGGCTGTACAGTGCGACAGTTTTGATCGCATTTGCTACTGAAATTGATCACGTGCGATGATGAATACAAATCCATTCGCACTCGTGTGACAGCTTGATAATGAGGAGAGGCTGTCTTTGAAACACAGAGGAGCGCTGCACAACACTGCTTAGAGGGCTCTACATTAACACTGCGGGTAAATGAGTCTTAGGCAAGTAAGTTATTGAGTCCACCCTCCACTTTGGCGATTCTAGGCATAAAAACTTAACCTATGGCAATTACCGGAAGGAGACGGCACATTACCGCAGTTAAGTTACAAACAGAACATTTCCTGTGCGCCTTCACATTAAAAGCCTGTTACTAGCCAAACGTGAGTTGACTTTTATTTTGAAGCCGGTGAGAACAGGAAGTTAGCGCTTTTTTGTAGCTTGAAAGACAACTCCTTCAGCTGCAGCGAGCAGTCAACAGTAGCCTAGTCTATTTAAACAAAGTTTTAAATAAGCCACTGAAAAGCTACTCCCAACACATTCACAACAACCTATTTAATTTATCCTAAATTGTACCAATATGTATACTTATTTATTTAATAGGCTATGTTTAATGTTTTAAAGTTTGGTTTTAATTAACAGAAGGACATTATAATAGTAATAATTCTGAATCAGCAAAAAATTGCAATTGGCAGGTTAGATTATTTTGTCTAAATTGCAATCGGTGCACCCCTATTCATTTTTCCATAATTATTACTGCACACACTAGGATATAATATTAATTGAGAATCTCAAATGAGACCAAGATGACATGCTCAAAGGTAATTAGAGCGAAATGCAAGGTTTAAGGTTATGCAAGTTTTCGATCATACTTTGTGTGCTACCAAATTTATTTTTGTGCTACTGAATTTTTTTGCTTGCTAGCACCAGTGCTACCACCTAAAAAAATAAGCGTACAGCCCTGGGTATATGATTTCTGATTGATCAAAGTTAACATGAGCTGTAAACTTTGACCACTCAGAGCGAGGCTCCGATTCTCTGTTCTTATTGGCTGTTGGGACTGTCCATTCACTTTGGCACAGCTTTGTTGGTGTAGAGCGTGTCAGGGAGGGACCATAGGGGAGGGACCAAAGAGAACAAGTTGAGTGGTTGAGGTATTTGGATTCGAATATCTATCCCAACAGCCATTTTCTCCCCAAATCCTCCACCCCAGCTTTAATGTATTTTATTGTGAAAGTCTGCAGCAACGTTCAGGAAGTGACTTACTGTAACTACTAATTGATCCCTCATCTGATAGAATCTGTCAAGGACCAGACACACCCAGACCCGGACCTGGTTCTGGATCTGGACCCAGCTGTGTGTCCTACAGGAGTGACCAATCCAAGGCTGCACCTCTCACATTTCAAGATGGATTCTTCTGTCCTGACCACAGGTAAGATCCCTATACCTGGAGAAGTGCTAGGATGGCCTAGAGCAGGGGTTCTCAACCTTCTGCAAGCTGGGCCCCCCCCAAAGCTGGGTCATTGCAGTTGGGCCCCCCCACCGACCCTGACAACCCCCGCCCCCCCCCCATACACACACACACACACACACACCACCCTACACAGATAGATAGATAGATAGATAGATAGATAGATAGATAGATAGATAGATAGATAGATAGATAGATAGATAGATAGATCGATAGATAATCTATTATTGTTATTATCACAAGGGCTAGGCCAGTGGCGCACCTTTGAGTTGAACATTGGGTTTAGGGTTGGGGTCCGGAAATTTCTTATATTTTAACGTTAAATTCTGGTGCACTTTAAAAGCTAATTATGAGATTGTATCAATGAGACACTGAGGAAATGTTTTTTTTTTTTTTTAAATCTCCTTAGAAGAGAAGAAAATAGTAGCCTAAATAGAACATACACAGAATAAATTCTACAATAGGTATACCTGTTATGAAAAGGCTTCACAAAACAAAGTCTATGATCAATGGGAAACACTGCTGTCTGACAACCCAGTTCAGAGAATGTTTCAACTATTGAGTCTTGGATTTTGAAAGTGGCCAGATTTAGCTCAAAATGCTACCTGCGATTAATGTGCTGTGCAGCCTGAACGCGGAGTTGTGTGTGTCTCAGTGGCGATTCCAGGAAATTTTGACTGGGGGTGGCCAAGGTGGGCCACAGAGCTAGAGTGGGGTGGCCATCGCACCCCTGAATGAATAGCATGTGATATGCTGTACAACCAATTCAAAGATGATTTATAATCCCAAATGCCCAAATCATGTTAGTATCCATTGTAATGTTTGTCAGAAAACTAAACCCCTGAAGGGGGGTCTGGGGGCATCCCCCCCAGAAGATTTTTTTGTGTTTTTAACATGTAATCTAAGCATTCTGGTGCATTCTGGCGAAGATAATAAAGGAAAAAGTCAATATTTATTTCAGTTCAGATGAATAGTAAAATTAGCAAGACACCATAACTTGCTAGCAGCCAGATGTCTAACAACTGGACAGAGGGACGGATGACAACTAGCTTTTGACCAAATATCTTGCTAAAAAAATAAACCTTTATTTATGAAATTCTGCCCTAAGAACATGTTACACTTGCTAACTACAAACTTAAATTTTTTTATTCAGATTTCAAAAATCTGCTGGGACACGTGCCCATACACATGCATGGGTGGCACGCATGTCACAAGCACACTTATGCTGTTTTCAAGACCTTTGCTGACCAGAGACCAGTTCTAGTGGCCACAGTCCTACCATTAATTCAGTACTTGAAAATTGCAAACTGATCTCATATCAGTGGATTGGAGTGTTTGTGTGATGAACTTGGCAACTACCTATCAAAAAAAGTTAAAGAAAAAAAATACATATCATCTCTGAACTAGGCTACATATCAGGAAAAAAATTTAAATTACAAAAAAAAAAATATATATATATATATATATTTCCATCCCCCTCGCGCCCCCCCGGCAGAGTGTCCGCACCCCACCGGTTGAGGACCACTGGCCTAGAGGAAAGGTGGCCGACCAGTAACCATGAGGTCGCTGGTTTAAATCCCCGGCTCCGTAGGAGCATGTTATTTGAAAAAACTATTGGTGGCTGGTATTACATGTAAAGGTACCATCTCTACCATTTAGCAAGACACCCTGAATTGCTCAAGGGGCGCAGTACTACGGCTGACCCTGCGCTCTGACCCCCTACGAAGTGTGGTAACTTGAGAGGGGGATATGCGTAGCACGAATTTCAACTTGTGTAAATTGACAAAGAAACTTAACTTAAAGGAAAAATTCACCCATACGGAACCGGCGTTCTATCATTATAAAATCACTATTATCATATAATGAATGAGGTTTTTCTTCCCTCAGTCTTCCCTTGGCCCCAGCTGTCCTGTTAATCCTAACCCTACGTGTGATGGCACATGTAGGAAAATGTAGGGTTAGACAGTGAGACCATAAAACACTTTTTCCTGCCTTTTTTTCAGGCTAGGATGAACCGATTTCTAAAAACGTCGCACAGGTATACTACATGGGATCTCAGAGTTCAATACACCTTCATATTTCCACCGGTGAAGTGGGTCTTTAGGTGCTCCTTTTTTTGAGTTTAAGGTTTCTCACTTAAAATTTTGGTTCAGATAAAAGGGGGAAGTCTGAAAGTCTGGACCCAAAAAGGTCAGTGTGAAAGCGCCCTGATAGGGAATAGCAGTTTAATATGTACTTTGCTGTATTAAACTGCAGCAATGACAGTATTTTGAAAATGGTTTGGAATAATATTTCTTCACACTTATGGAAATATGATCTACAGATGTTATATTTAATTGTTTCTGTTGACTTTCATAATGAGGGGGTGGAAGCTTGCACCTAGCCACTTTATACTCACAGACTGTTGTAAATTCCCCCTTATTGTCATAATTTGGAGTTCTGTAGTTATTTGTACTCAGGCACTTTTCCTCCGGACAGAGGAGCTATAGGCCAGGCAAAGTAAGGCATTTTGGGGCCAAAAATAGAATAAATTGTAAAAGAATTTTTTTCAGCTCAGATAATTTCTATGAGGTGTCCAGAACAACATACTAAAAGTCCTAAGAAATCCTAGTTGGGGAAATATGTTTAATTCTCATCAATCCGAGATGTGTGCCAATAAGGCGAGACACCAGTAAATCCCAATAGGGCTATTTTTTTCCTTTAGTCCTATCAAAATGAAACTTTACACAATGAAAGTATCCATGAAAATTTAAATGTTTTGTATTACAAGTTTCTTTGAAAATGAATTTTAATATGCAAATGAGCTATACACTAATCGTACATGCCCAAAATAAACCCAAATAGGCTTAATTTTTTCCTTTACTCCTACCACAATAAAACTTTACATAGTAAAAGTATACTTGAAAAGTAAAACATTTTGTATTACAAGTTTCTTTTTAAATGAATATGAATATGCACATGAGCTCCACACTCATTGAATATCCAATCATCGTACTGCCAATGGGTGATGGCAATGCTGCTTTTAGACTGGCCTCTAACCTGAGAAACTGCCTGGCTTACCTGCCAGGGGTATAACAGGTGCCTCTCATGAATTAGATTTGTCTCTTCAAATGCCACTGCACGCAATTTGATAGCACTACAACCAATCAGAGCAATGAACAAGGTGACTTATTAAGCCCCGTTCGTTTAGCGAACAGCGGGATTAACTGCTAAATTGAACTTTTGCCGTGGTCGGTCGGCAAAACAGAACATTCCTCTTACTTGCTAATGAAGGATTTGAGTGCCGTCTTCCAAATTGTAAAGGGTCAAGGCCCCAGAGCACCACACATAGGGCTCTGGCCCGCCCATATCAGATAGAACCAATTAAAACGCAGCTCAGGATTTCTTGACATATTTAATGAGCTTCAATGGAGAGTGCCCAGACCAACAGGCGCAGCACATTTAATTTGCCAGCGCCTAGTGGCAGGTCTGGATTTCCAGGCTAGTGCCATTCCCTTTCCAATGCCAAATAGACGAGATGTAGAATCACAGTCTGAAATGGCATGGAGAAAGAGGAGATTGTCACACACCTTGGGACCAAGTAACTCCTTTGTCTACTTTATGCACCATGTCCGTCTTGTTTTTGTTGCTTTCTTTGGTTCTGGTGCCATAAACAGCTTGTGTACATTCAGATCAGCATGATGCAACAAGAGTACTAACAGGTCTGTGTCATCACCTACTGACACTGTGTCTTTTGTTCTGGCAGAGGCAATGGCAGTTTGGACAATGAGCACATCTGCATCGTGCTTTGCATGGTTTGTGATACACCATTTTTATCTTGCAAGTTTCTTTGAAAATGAATTTTAATATGCAAATGAGCTATACTCTAATCAAATATAGGCTACCCAAAAATATATCCGCACAGGCTTCATTTTTTCCTTTAAAGATCCAAGTGACTGCTGCAGATATTGCTGCGGTTGGTTGCATACACATTCATTACTTTATGAGTCCTCCTATACGTGAACCTATTGTGTATCAGCCACTGGCTCTGTTGCCAGCAGATAACAAAACATCACAGCTGGATGTTTTCTGGAAGACATCCCTACTCCTTCACTCTCAAAGGCCATCATGGTCTGGTATGATGCAGATCCTGCATCTTCTAGATGAACACCCTGGGAGAGCTTCAGTAACATTCCTTCCAATGATTGATCTTGATCCCAGTGATGAATCCTGCATATACTCAACATTGAGGTGTTTGGCAACTCAAGCTCTGCAGTACGATGTGACCCCTGTTCTGACGTTCAACCAACCCCTTCTGGAAAGCCTTGACCATTATATTGTAACTTCTAATACAAATGTTTTACTTTTCATGTAGACTTTCATTGTGTAAAGTTTTAATGTGGTAGGAGTAAAGGTAAAAAATTAAGCCTATGCAGATATATTTTGGGTAGCCTATATTTGATAAGTGTATAGCTCATTTGCATATTAAAATTCATTTTCAAAGAAACTTGTAAGACAAAAAATGGTGCATCACAAACCATGCAAAGCACAATGCAGATGTGCTCATTGTCCAAACTGCCATTGCCTCTGCCAGAACAAAAGACACAGTCTCAGTAGGTGATGACACAGACCTGTTAGTACTCTTGTTGCATCATGCTGATCTGAATGCACACAAGCTGTTTATGGCACAAGAACCAAATAAATTAATGTATAGCTGTCCCCAGACAAATGTGCAACATCACATCTCTCTTCCTGAGATCCTCTGAGATTGTCTTTCCCTTTTGGCAAGTCTGATCTGTATGGGTTCACTTTGGTGAGCCTAAACTGACCTGGTTTTATCTGTGTTTTATCTGGTGCCGCCCAATTACTTCCCTAAAGATCTCTCATTACATTGGTCTATTTCATCACTCAATTTGGCCCATCTGATTGTGTTTACCTGCTCAATTTAAGCAATGCAGCTCAGGGTTCACAAACTTTTGCACATACAAAAGTTGTCAAATAATTTATTTTTTATCAGTTTTAACAATTGATTTCCGGTAAAGAAAAATGTGGAATTGATAAACAAAAATCTGTTATTTCATATAAAAAATACTGGTATTGATAAAAATTAATTAATGATAGTCAAAATAAATAAAATTCCAAAAGGCGAGTTAATTGGTCCCAAGGTGTCTGACAATCTCCTCTTTCTCCATGCCATTTCAGGCTGTGATTCTACGTCTCGTCTATTTGGCATTGGAAAGGGAATGGCACTGAAAAAAGTAAAAAATTACACTAGCTAGGGGGGGGGGGATCTAATTCATGAGAGGCACCTGTTATAAGTAAGCCAGGCAGTTTTTCAGGTTAGAGGCCAGTCTAAAAGCAGCATTGCCATCACCCATTGGCAGTACGATGATTGGATATTCAATAAGTGTGGAGCTCATGTGCATATTCAAATTCATTTAAAAAGAAACTTGTAATACAAAATGTTTTACTTTTCAAGTATACTTTTACTATGTAAAGTTTTATTGTGGTAGGAGTAAAGGAAAAAATTAAGCCTATTTGGGTTTATTTTGGGCATGTACGATTAGTGTATAGCTCATTTGCATATTAAAATTCATTTTCAAAGAAACTTGTAATACAAAACATTTAAATTTTCATGGATACTTTCATTGTGTAAAGTTTCATTTTGATAGGACTAAAGGAAAAAAATAGCCCTATTGGGATTTATTGGTGTCTCGCCTTATTGGCACACATCTCGGATTGATGAGAATTAAACATATTTCCCCAACTAGGATTTCTTAGGACTTTTAGTATGTTGTTCTGGACACCTCATAGAAATGATCTGAGCTGAAAAAAATTCTTTTACAATTTATTCTATGAAAAACGCTATTTTGCCTGGACTACTAGTGTGGGCACTTGTTTTGTGTTTATTATTACAATGCCTTTCTTTCATTCAGCTGTACTGTGTATTAAAGCTGGGGTATATGATTTGGGGAGAAAATAGCAGTTGGGATAGAGATTCGAATCCAAATACCTCAACCGCTGTCACAGGAATTATTTTAACAAAAACCCAAGTGTTTTAATAAAGAGATCAGTCAGGCATTTTCAAAGCAGGTTGGTTTTTACTTGCAAACAGCAAAGCAAGGGAATCAATCATTTACATCACAAGTGTAGCATACATGATTGAGACAACGAAATGAACAGTAGCACAAGGCTTTATGTATGAAAAATGTGTATGCGAACCAGTCTGTTCATGTGTCTGGTCCTTGAGTTCCTGGTAATAGGGGGATGACAAGCAGATATTATTCTTCATACAATGTCTAAGAAAGAATGTGGGAGTCTCTTCTCTCCCCAAGGCCATTCAGTACTCCTCTCTTGTGAGAATGAGTAAGTTGCATATTGTGAGGTCAAACAAAAATTGCAGCACAAAGCATAATGTTTTAGTATTAAAATGTTATAATATATAAGGAAACAAAGTTTTGTTAACAACCGCTCCACTTGTTCTCTTTGGTCCCTCCCCTATGGTCCCTCCCTGACACGCTCTACACCAACAACGTCGGTGCCAAAGTGAATGGACAGTCCCAACAGCCAATAAGAACGGAGAATCGGAGCCTCGCTCGGATTCGTCAAAGTGTACATGAGCAGTACACTTTGACCAATCGGAGCGAGGCTTCGATTCTCTCTCTCCCCAAATCATATACCACAGCTTTAATGCTGACATAACATGTTTAAACTGCTCTCTGCCTCAGTGTTCACTCTCTGATCGGAGCTGCTGCCGTTGGTGATAATGTTCACAGCATTAAAGCATAATCTTGGTAATACAGACGTTTTCTGAGCCTTGGCTGTGTGTTAACACCTGCATTTGTTTCAGAGCAACCCAGGTAGCGGATGGTGACTAGATATTTGCTGATTTTGACAAATAGTGGTTTGGATTTCAAACTGTATAATCCACTTTTAAGACAGTACACATGAATTTTAGACCTTTTGACCAGATGCCCTCTTATTATTTCTATCCCCAGTTCTTTTCGCAGTCTCTTTATATACAGTTCACCTTTACTTACAATATGTCGTTGGACATGGCAACCCTAGGTACTTCTTGTGTTGTTTGTTTTTTTTGGGTGGAAGTAGCTGTTTTTCTGCAGCAGCTTATTTGTCTGAAAAACAAAAAGTCAATTTCCATTCTGATGGTTCTTCTTCTCCGTCTACCAGGATCCACCAGAGACCAGAGTCCCCCAAACCTGGACCTGGACCCGGACCTGGACCCAGCTGTGTTTCCTTCAAGAGCGACCAGTCAAAGGCTGAACCTCTAACGTTTGATGGTAGACTTTGTTCTCTGAAACAGAGGTAATCAATCAATCAATCAATCAATCAATCAATCAATCAATCAATCAATCAATCAATCAATCAATCAATCAATCAATCAATCAATCAATCAATCAATCAATCAATCAATCAATCAATCAATCAATCAATCAATCAATCAATCAATCAATCAATCAATCAATCACCTTTATGTTCACTCAAAAGACACTTAAGTTTCCCTCAAGGATAACATATAATGAACAGAGCAAACAGAAATATAATAGGATAAAAATGTATGTATATTCATTTCAATAAAGTATATATAATATAAAAAAATAGCAAGAATAAAATCTATCTATAAAGCAAGAAACGTCTGTCTGTGTGTGTGTCTGTGACTCGCATATCTCTCTCACTGTTAGTCAGATCGGCCTGAGCTTCCGGATATTGCTTGGGCACGGCACAAAGGTGTGCATCCTTAATTGATTATGACGTTTTGGACCAAATATGTAGAAGTTATCATTAATATCATGCTGGCGGCGAATACATGCGCACACTGAAGGCCACAGTAACGACGGGCATGAAGCGGCATGAAGCAGTCTCCGGCTAAACCCCGCCTCCCTCTGATTTGATTGGCTGCTGCGACCAAAGCTTGAAATGAGTGACGAGCGGGACACACACAGCAGACCTGCTTCCTACGGGCACTGCACTAGTAAGATGAAATACGAAAATGAACAGTGAATTCAGCTAAAACAATTACAGTCAGATGTGTAAAATTCAGAAATCATAGATTTAAATAAACCCAAAGAAGGAAGAGCAGTCATTTGTCATAAAGACTTAAAGAGTACAAGACTTTAAAGCAGCTGTAAATGAATCAATATTTTTTTTAATAATAACTCTATATGAACCGGCAGAGTGTTGGACCAGGAGATCTCTGATGCTCCCAGTGGTTGCTCTGCCAAACAGCTTCTACCGGACCTGGTCTCCACATTTACGGTCTGTACATGTTCAACATTTTCTTCATCTGTTCTGTTCACAATAACCTCCATGTTTGATGTTTGACTTTTTAGACCAGTGAACAGTCACTCAGTGCACTTACATGCAGACCCATAAGCGGGTAAATAAACGAATAAGTCTTCAACAGGACTTGTAAACTGCATGTAAACACCTTTTTCCGATCTACTTCGCTCACAAATCGGCACATTAACAGACAAGCGAAGTCGGATAAGAACACCTAGATAACTCGTTCATAGTCGGCTTTCTACCTGCATGTATACAGGGATCGGATATTGCATATCAGAGTTTGCGTTCTGCGCTTGCTCGAGAATTCCCTGTCGGGGATTTCACAAGGAAGTGGAAGGAGACAACGTTATAAATAGTAGGGTTGTTGCTGGAAGGGAATCGGAACGTGGCTCAATAACCACTTGTTGAAAGGACTACAGCACCACCTAGCGTAGCGGAGTCAGCCATGCTCCAGCCATTTATCGAATATTTGAGAGGCCATGTATACTATCTATTGTCCCTTGTAACTGTACTGACTGTGTGTAACATTGATCTGACATCTGGTTCCATTGTTTTCCTTTGATCGAGTCGTTCATATTAAATTCATATTCATATATTCCGTTCCAGCTGCTGGAGGAAAACATTGTCACTTTTGTGAGGAATGAGCTGAAGAGGATGCAGAAGCTTCTGAGTCCAGATTACCCAGAATGCTCCGAGAGAAAGAGGGAGGACGAGGAGGTGTTGGAAGGAGAGGATGAAGAGCAAAGGAGGAGAAGCAGCAGCAGAGAGGCGTTTCTGAAGATCACACTGGACTTCCTGAGGAGAATGAAGCAGGATGAGCTGGCTGAGCTTCTGCAGAGCAGTAAGAACATTTCTTTAAAGGGTTCAATATTGTGGAGAAATGAGTCATAAATCCTGATTGGTTTGCATTAGGGGTGTGCATTAGGTTTTTTTTTTTTTTTTTTTTTTTCTGAAAATGAGCCTACTTCATTTATTTCTAGGAGTGGGGTCGACATGTGCTACTGTAGGCTACTAAAGCAGATAAAACAACACATTATTGTGTTTGGTAACAATATTTATTCATTTAACTATTTAACTGCTCCACACCTTCAGTTTCACTTTTGTTTTCATCTCCGTCTCAAACAGCTGCTCCGATCAGCTGGTCAACGGCCCGCCTGACAGTGGGAGGAAACAGATGATCGCTAGGCTAGTTATGATCACTTTAAAGTCAAAAAGCAAAATTATAAAATAAAGGCCTCTCTGCCTCGCTCTGTCTGCCGGTCTTTCTCACTGCACACTGTCACTTAAACAGCATCGGCAAAACATTTAAATAAAAATGATTATACTTATATATACTTACGTTTATATTAAACGGTTAAACGTGTACACGAAAAAAAAGCAGCGGTGTGACCGTTTAGACATTTTTGTAAACGTTCACACCCCTAGTTTGCATAGCCTGCTATCCACGTTTTGAACAATGAAGCAGTTAAGCGGTCAGTTCACTGAGGCAGTCTGAGGCCTGGAACACGCCTCCTGCGTCTAACTGACATATACAGACGTATACAGTGACGTCATGACGTGCAGAGGGTTCTTCTGCTGTCGAAACACAAAGTTCTGATTCCAGATTAGAGACCGGCTCTGAACCAACCCTTAAGCTGTCGGGGCTGGAGGGGGGTCAGTCCCCTCTGACAAATAGTTATGGGCTACTGGTCCAACCCTGCGTTCCAATCCCCATACTTCCCTACTATTTAGTATGCCAGAAAAAGATTTAGGATGTCCTAATTCATGCACGTCAATTATAGTATGCTGAAAATACATAAATGCCCCACTAATTCCAATAGCATTTTGGAGTATTTGTCTTTTTTCTTGACATTTTTCGACATAATGAAAAGAAAATCCTCCTTATCTGATTTTTTTTCACTTCTGTGGCCCTAAAACTCTTCTGTACTTTAGTATGTAGTGTAGTAAAAAGAAAGAGTATGTGATTTGGAATGCGGGCCCAGTCTCTTTTTCTGTTCCAGCTCTTGCAAACTCAAAAAGTTGTCACCTCAAAAGTCCACTTCTGGGTTTGGAATCCACCAACAGAAATCAATACAGGAAAACAATAAGAGTCAGCTTCAATAATCAAATGACAATTAAGCAAAAAGACAAACTGTGAAACTACTTGGCAACGTATACTTTTGTTTAAAAACTTCTAGATTACAATAAGGCCTTCCTCACCTGATTGACTTTAAATATTGCTGTTATAAAGCAAAAGCTATAACCTTAAGGTAGTATTTTTTGGGGGATATTGGATAAAAATCTTAAAGGGATAGTTCATTATTTTTTAAGTGGTGTTGTATGGGGGTACTAAGTCATTTACACCAAAACTACCAGGGACTTCAACCACAAACCTTTAGTTCCTGGGCTTCAGGTTCTGAAGTCCAGGAGAGGTTATGCATATCAGGCCGGTGACGTATGGAGAAGCAGTAAAAGTATCCGAACTGCACATTATTTTATAATAAGCTAATATAGACAGAATCAGTGAATCAGAATCAACAGCTAATTTTTCTCTATCTATTTTAGGAGAGAAAAGCGATCGTCTAGTGAAAAGAAAAAGAGACTGGTGTGATGAATAGTTGCGCTGGGGAAGTGCGCTGTGTGGGCGCTCTGATCTGTTAACATGGGAAGCAGACAAATTATTTCTCTGTATTTTTTAATGAAGAACTGAAGAAAATCATAAAATGAGCCTACTGAGCTGAAGTGTTGCATCACTGCAGAGTGCGCTGTAGAGCTGCTCCATAGACTGTATACAAACTGTTGCTATGATCTTAACAGCTGACACAAGCGCAGCAGATGCATGATGGCCCGGGTGATAGTACGGAGGACTCTCATGTTCTGGGGTAATCATAGTTCCGGGAACTACGGTTTAGAGCCTAGTTCCTGCTGTGGAAACGCGGATATAGTTAGTGTGTTACCTTATGGAGCTGGTGGTCAGCGTAGTACTTTTAATGAGTTTAGTGGAGATGACGCTGTAGCAGAAATCAACCTAGTACTTTTGCAGAGGGACCAGAAGAAAAACTTTTTTTACTCCACGTAAATGCTAACTTAAAACCTAAATATTCCTTCAATTGTACACTAAATTGAGATTTACTCACTTTTACTCAGTGTTGTCATTTGTACTTTCAGAATCTCCTGCCATGTGCCAGATTAACCTCAAATCTAATCTGAAGGAGAAGTTTCAATTTTTGTTTGAGGGGATTTCCAAAGCAGGAAACCCAACCCTTCTTAATCAGATCTACACAGATATATACATCACAGAGGGAGGGACTGGAGAGGTCAATGATGAACATGAAGTCAGACATATTGAAACGGCATCCAAGAACTCTGTAAAAGTGGAAAGAAAAATCAGATGTGAAGACATCTTTAAAGCCCCACCTGGAAGAGACAAATCAATCAGAACAGTGATGACAAAGGGAGTGGCTGGCATTGGGAAAACAGTGTTAACACATAAGTTCACTCTGGACTGGGCTGAAGACAAAACCAACCGGGACATACAGTTCACTTTTCCTTTAACGTTCAGAGAGCTGAATGTGCTGAAAGAGAAAAAGTACAGCTTGGTGGAACTTGTTCATCACTTCTTTGCTGAAACCAAAGCAGCAGGAATCTGCAACTTTGAAGAGTTCCAGGTTGTGTTCATCTTTGACGGTCTGGATGAGTATCGACTTCCTCTCGATTTCCACAACACTGAGATCCTGACTGATGTGACAGAGTCCACCTCAGTGGATGTGCTGCTGACAAACCTCATCAGGGGGAACCTGCTTCCCTCTGCTCACCTCTGGATAACCACACGACCTGCAGCAGCCAACCAAATCCCTCCTGACTGTGTTGGCATGGTGACAGAGGTCAGAGGGTTCACTGACCCACAGAAGGAGGAGTACTTCAGGAAGAGATTCAAAGATGAGAACCAGGCAAACAGGATAATCTCCCACATTAAGACATCACGAACCCTCCACATCATGTGCCACATCCCAGTCTTCTGCTGGATCACTGCTACAGTTCTGGAGGATTTGTTGAAGACCGGAGAGGGGGGAGAGCTGCCCAAGACCCTGACTGAGATGTACATCCACTTCCTGGTGGTTCAGTCCAAACTAAAGAACATCAAGTATGATGGTGGAAATGAGGCGGACAGACACTGGAGTCCAGAGACCAGGCTGATGATCGAGTCTCTGGGAAAACTGGCTTTTGAGCAGCTGCAGAAAGGAAATCTGATCTTCTATGAATCAGACCTGACTGAGTGTGGCATAGATATCACAGCAGCCTCAGTGTACTCAGGAGTGTTCACACAGATATTCAAAGAGGAGAGAGGACTGTACCAGGAAAGAGTCTTCTGCTTCGTCCATCTGAGCGTTCAGGAGTTTCTGGCTGCTCTTCATGTCCATCTGACATTCATCAACTCTGGAGTCAATGTGATGTCAGAAGAACAATCAACCTCCCATGAATCTGCGGAGACACACTTTTACCAGAGTGCTGTGGACAAGGCCTTACAGAGTCCAAACGGACACCTGGACCTTTTCCTCCGCTTCCTCCTGGGTCTTTCACTGCAGACCAATCAGACGCTCCTAAGAGGTCTGCTGACACCGACAGGAAGTAGCTCACAGATCAATCAGGTAGCCGTCGAGTACATCAAGAAGAAGATTGAGGAGAATCCCTCTCCAGAAAAAAGCATAAACCTGTTCCATTGTCTCAATGAGCTGAAGGATCGTTCTCTAGTGGAGGAGATCCAACAATACCTAAGATCTGGTAGCCTGGCCACTGACACACTGTCTCCTGCTCAGTGGTCAGCTCTGGTCTTCATCTTACTTACATCAGAAACAGATCTGGAGGTTTTTGACCTGAAGAAATACTCTGCTTCAGAGGAGGCTCTTCTCAAGCTGCTGCCAGTGGTCAAAGCCTCCAAGAAAGCTCTGTGAGTGAACAAACTTTTTATTTATTTATTTTTATTCATTTATAATGGATTATGGTAAAAATATTATCATTGCTGGTTATTTTCTCTTCAGGTTGAGTGGCTGTAACCTTTCAGAGCGAAGTTGTGAAGCTCTGTCCTCAGTTCTCAGCTCCCAGTCCTCTAGTCTGACAGAGCTGGACCTGAGTAACAACGACCTGCAGGATTCAGGAGTGAATTTGCTGTCCACTGGACTCCAGAGTCCACACTGTAAAATGGAAGCTCTCAGGTCAGATCAGTTCTTCCTGTTTTCTGTTATTGTTGTTTTGCATAGTTTGAGTAATTCTTAAAGCTGGGGTGGAGGATTTGGGGAGAAAATGGTAGTTGGGATAGAGATTCAAATTCAAATACCTCAACAGCTCCACTTGTTCTCTTTGGTCCCTCCCCTATGGTCCCTCCCTGACATGCTCTACACCAACAAAATCGTGCCAAAGTGAATGGACTAACCCAACTGCCAATAAGAACAGAGAATCGGAGCCTCACTCTGATTGGTCAAAGCGTCAGCTCATGTTAATTTCGAACAATCAGAAATCATATACTCCAGCTTTAAGGGGTCACAGTCTCAGGTTGACATAAAAAAGACATACAATTAATTTTTGTAATGTAGCTTTCTCATTATTAGTCCAAGTAGAAAGATTCTAAGAGTTTATAACAGTTTCGGTGATAAACCGTAACATATTTCGATCACATAATTGAGATCAGATAATCAGAGCTACTCAACGTGCAAACAAAGGGGTGCTCTGTGTCGATCAGAACACAAAACATCCCAACATTAGTTATGCTATAAAATAAACATGGAATCACTTGATGCCAAGAAGGTGTTTCAAGTGTTCATCATGTATAGAGGAATTCTGCATAATGAAACTCCTTTCCCTGTTAACTTTTTTAAAATAAGTATTAAAGGTTAGTTAATGTCTAGTTAATGCTTATTTATCATTAACTAAGAAGTATTGCTTGGTTATAAACAGTTAGTTAATGCTTAATTTAGCACAAACTATGCTAAGTTAACTAATGTTACGACACACTTGAAGTGAATCTAGTGGTATTATCGGATCAGCGCACACCCACCAGTTTCCTCCACTACATACACCAACAATATTTCTCGCAGTGAAGTGTACTCGCAAAGATACAATGATCCCACCTCTAAGAACAACTTCAAGGTGGTGCGCAGCCATTTGTATCCCCATACCCACCCTGGGCAAATCCAGAAAAAGAGTCTCTATCCATCTAGTTAACACAACTCAACCTCATGCACTAGCTCCAGTTCCATACCTACTTACTGTCTATCTGGCTGTACCTGTATGTATTACTGTCTCTCTCTCTTAAGGCCAGGTCACACCGTCGTAGAGTTTCGAGGGGGCGGGGACACAAATCTGTTTGGTGTGTGCCGTGAAATCGGTCGTCGTAGATGTCGTCGGGCTTCTTTTGAGCCGATTGAACATTTTCAATCGGCGGCGGGCAGTCTTTCAGTTGGAGCAATTTGATTTGTGGAGGGCTAGCGAATCAGTGAAGCCCTGAAGTGAGGCGGGTAGCACAAACAGCTAACAACAGTTAGCCATTGTTTTAATGTGTTTGTTTGTTTCGTTCAGTGAGTACTCACATGCATCAACCCTTCTTGACTGCTCGACACCATGCTCGACACTCTCTGCTGAAAATGGTGCTCTTTATGGTCCATAAATATAAATACGTATTTCTATCTATGTTTATGGTCTAGAGAGCCGTCCCATCATTTCTGGCTTCCGTATTTTTTCGGGCCACAATACAGATTAGCGCCGCCTGCTGTTATGGAGACATTACGTCCTGCGCAAGCGCAGAGCGTACGGAAAGTCAGCAGTCGGCTTGGTGTGTTCTTTGCACTTTTTTGGCCGCGACGGGAAGAATGGAGCTGCCTGAATCGGCAAACTCCATTTTCGGGTAGTCTGACTGGTGTGTCCTGGCCTTTACTGGCACACACACACACACACACACACACACACACACACACACACAGACACACACAATGAGGTGTGCAATGTAAATACAAGAGCGTGCGAGAGGCAGCAGTTTAGTGAGGTAGTTGCAGCACGGCAGTTTTTCGCAGATAATGTGAACAAGGGGTCATGTAAAAGAAGTATCTGTTTTGAGTCTATGTTACATCGTGAAAAATCATAATTTAGACCCGTATGTCCCCGAGTACATCAAGGACTTTTCTTTATTATTTCATTGCAATAACAACACTATCTGCTGTGTGTGTGTTTTGCAGGCTGTCAGGTTGCCTGATCACAGAGGAAGGCTGTGTTTCTCTGGCCTCAGCTCTGAGCTCCAACCCCTCCCGTCTGAGAGAGCTGGACCTGAGCTACAACCATCCAGGAGGCTCGGGAGTGGAGCTACTGTCAGCTGGACTGGACGATCCGCTCTGGAGACTGAACACACTCGGGTATGGAGGGACACTATCATTAACTGTCTTGACACATTATTGAGCATAATTGATTTAAATATGATAGCGCCGGTACATTAATCCCCTTTTTTTCTATTTAGTGTGGAGCCTGGTGGAGACCGGTGGTTGCGACCGGGTTTGAGGAAATGTAAGTGCGTTTTTGTAAGATTTATGAAAACAACAACTAATATGAAGCAGATTTCTTAAAGAAAAACAGTTTCTGTGAACCTTCCAGGCTCAAAAAGATTGAAACCACCTGCAATTTTACATGTTTCACACTATTCTGGAAACGGAATTCAAATTAAAACACGGAAATATCTGAATAAAAAACTACTTGTCACAAACACAAAATGACCCAGAGACAATGTAATGGATACCAATTAAATCCCAACTAACACAATGGAAGTTGAATGCTGAATATAATGCATCAATTAAGCTATTGGGCTCAAATAAAGCGAATAAAACATTATAACTAAATTGTAAATTAATACACCTATTTTTATGAATCATATTTCACTTGGCTTTAAAAAAAATATGTATTCCATATGATAATACAACTCTATGTCTTTATATCCGTCAGATTTCTGTGCATTCACTCTGGACCCAAACACAGCCCACAAATTCCTCCAACTGTCTGAAAACAACAGAAAGGTGACCGACCTGAGAAAGGAGCACCCTTATCCCGGACGCCCGGAGCGATTTGACTACTGGCCCCAGGTGCTGTGTGTAGAGGGGGTGAGCGGTCGCTGTTACTGGGAGGTGAAGTGGGCGGGTAAGGTTTACATCGCGGTCAGTTACGGAGGAATCGGGCGGCACGGGGACAGCGACGGGTCAAAGTTTGGAGGGAACGACCGATCGTGGTGCCTGTGTTGCACCGATGGAGGATATAACGCCTGGCACAACAACAGTGGCACGCTCATCCCACCTCCCTCCTCCTCCTCCTCTGTCTCTCACAGAGTAGCAGTGTACGTGGACTGTCCTGCTGGCTCTCTGTCCTTCTACAGTGTCTCCTCTGACTCACTGCGCCACCTCCACACTTTCCACGCCACATTCACAGAACCTCTTTACCCCGGCTTTGGTTATGGGGTTAAGGTAAACTCCTCCGCGTTTCTGTGCTAGGTGTAGAGCAGAATTCTAGGCGACTTTGACATTCTTTTGTTGGTCTCTTCAGCTGCTGGTTGGCGTCCAAGAACACATGACAGTTGCCCTGCGTTCCAATCCCCATCATTTCCTACTATTTAGTACGCGTGAAAAAGATTTAGGATGTCCCAATACATGCACGTAAATTGTAGTATGCTGAAAATACATAAATGTCCAACTAACTCCAATAGCTTTTTGGAGTATTCGTCTTTATTTTTGAAATGTCTCGACATTATGAAAAAAAAAATCTACCTTATCTAATTTTTTCTCTCTCGCTTGTGGCCCTAAAACTCTTCTGTACTTTAGTATGTAGTGTAGTAAAAAGAAAGAGTATGTGATTTGGAACGCAGGATTTTTTTTTAACAGAGCATTTAACAGATTGTGTAAAATGTGTTTTACACCAATGGTCCAAAGTGCTAGAACACACACATTTTTCCAGTTTTTCAAAAGATAAATGGTAAACTTGCCAGAGGTTACAGAAAAAATGTTACCAAAATGGAAAAGAATAATGTAAATGTCGTAGTTGTGCCAAAGGTGTATTTCAGGGAAGGAAGAATACATTTAGAACGGCAGCGATGGAAGTACATGAAGCGTGGAAAGTTGATGTTAAACAATTGGTCCAGGTGTCCCAACCTTAGTTGATGACTTCCAAACCCTCTGTCTGTATAACCTTTATTCATACAGGTAAATCGCATTGAGAGCAAAGACTCTTTTGCAAGGGAGATCTGTTTTCCTTTCCCACGTTACCATTCACACACTCATTCACACACCGATAGCAGGCTAACTACCGACATTCACACAAGGCAAGGTGGGTGAAGTGTCTTGCCCAAGGACACAACAACCATGACACAGGTGGCAGGGCGGAGATCAAACCTCCAACCCTTTGATCATCAGCCGACCCACTCTACCAAATGAGCCACAGTCGCCCCCACAAAATAAAAGCAGTGTTTGAACAGTGTGTTACTACAACCTCTGAAGCATTATTTGGGCAATATTGACCTGTACAAAGGAATAGATTATTATTTTTGTTTGATAAAATTAATAGATAAAATAGATTATTTTAATATGAAAAATGGAGCTTGTCAATGAAGTCTGTGGTTATGTTTCATAGACCTGAGACCTGCTACCAAACAATGCGCAAAAATTTACAATTGTAAGGGAAAAGTTACGTTTGTATGTAGGCTATGGTTCAAATATCTATATTTTAATTTTTCCTGTATTCATTACATTTGTAAGTAAACTTGTATGTACAGTCAGATGAATGGATGGTAGAAAGGTGTCTTTTTCTTCTGCTATGTGACATCTAATATATTAATAACATAGTCATGTTAAGAATTAAGAGCCCCCTCCAGTGGTCAGACCAAGTGATACAACACTTTAAAAATCGACACATTAAGTGTCCGAATCGCATACTTTCTACTATTTAGTAAGAAAGAAAAAAGATTTAGCATGTCCCGATTCTTGAGGCCAGATTTAGGATGGTTAGAAAGACCCGGAAGTCTACTACACCCGGACAAAACTGTTAGTGTTGAAAACAGCATCCTATTAGGGCGATTCTGACCCACAATCCGGTGCGCACGTGAAGTGACGTCACATCGACGAAGCCTCCATATGAAAACAAACGGGGATGCGACGGATGTAAAAGCAAGAGGCAAGATCATGGCGCAATGTTATGATGAAATAAATAAGTAAAAGTATGTCCCAATAGTATGCCTAATGCACCCTAACTAGATTATTTTTATGGTCGGATGTAGTATGTAGAATAGAAAAAAGAAAGAGTATGCGATTCGGAACATAGGGTCTGTGTTACTTTTGAATGCATGTTTAACTCTTGGTTTGTAGCTATACAGTATATACTGATTATAAATGTGGAAGTGTTGCTGTTACAAATGTTAAGTGTCTTGCTTCTGAATCTCTCCTGTTACTATATAATATGTACAATGCAAAAAATAAAGACTTTGAAAATGAGTCATGCTCAAAAAGGTTTGTAAGATATATTCAAAACTAAGGGGAACACATTGATCTCTGACGGTTATTACAGAAGGATTTGTTCAGATGTTAATTGTCTGATTTATTTCTATATGTATCTTTATGTTCTTCTTAAACACATGATACAATGCATTTTAAAGACGTGTAGGTTACATAGTATTTTATGAATTATAAAGAGATGTGAAATTACACACAATGAGTTAGATATTGGCATACTTATTCAAACATTTCTGGAAAAAACACAAATAGCCATTTGCCTCAGTGGGCCCATTTGACACCCTCTGCCACTATAGTCCCTAAAAGCTGCAAATAAAACCTTCACTGGGGGAAACATGAGGTTTGGATTATAATTCAGAGAAAGACAGAAATGTGTAATTTTTCTTTAATTGACAAAGGTGATCACAAATGAACACGTTCAATTTACACTGGCTATTTTGAACCCACAGTTTACAATTTGGGTCATGGTATTTTATTGAAGAAGTTCAAAGCGCATGTACGACTTGACTGATTAAATCGGATAAAATAAATAATAATCCAAATGGAAAGAAAAACTGCCCGAAGAGAAAGGTTCACTTGACAAACAGTGACCAGCTGCTGAGTTTGGCTCCTTCCACCGCAGGTCCGTCCCTGTCCTCTATCACGTCCGCAGAGAAGCTTTAAATACTGAGTCAGGCAGCTCTCAACTCAATCTTCTCTTTGGAGCTTAATCTAGGGCAAACAAAAATGTCTGGTCGCGGAAAAGGAGGCAAAGGGCTCGGTAAAGGAGGCGCTAAGCGTCACCGTAAAGTTATCCGCGATAACATCCAGGGAATCACCACACCCGCCGTCTGGCTCGCCGTGGCGGAGTGAAGCGAATCTCCGGTCTGATCTACGAGGAGACCCGCGGTGTGCTCAAGGTTTTCCTGGAGAACGTCATCCGTGACGCCGTCACCTACACCGAGCACGCTAAGAGGAAGACCGTCACCGCCATGGACGTGGTGTACGCTCTGAAGAGGCAGGGCCGCACGCTCTACGGCTTTGGAGGTTAAACAGGACCGATCATAACAACAACCCAACGGCTCTTTTAAGAGCCACACACTACGTTTAAAAAAAAACGGCTAGTTAAAAAAAAAAAAACTGCAACTGAGTCTTAAGAAAGAAAAAAAAATTCATTCTCATTAGAAAGTGGTTTATTTAGATATTTGTATAATCACTCTCACTCTCTTGTTAACGAACAGGTTACACATTGTTGCTTCATCTTTATCGGAGGGATGTTTTGAATGTTTGAATTCAACATTATTTCATCTTTATATCCATCTGTTTTTGCATTTTATTAAAGATTGGACTGAATAAATAAAATACATTTCAACTTTGTTTCTGTAGAACAGATAAAACAGACATCTGTATTTGACATGCATTTTATTATCAGAGTTAATAAGGCATCAGCAAACAGTGATATACTTTTTCTGTTTGTCAGAACAAAACGTGTAGGTGAGAGAATATATATAATATTATAATATAATATATTGGAATTTTTTCATCTCAGCATATGACCTGTGAACATATCATATATCAAGTAAGAAATGCAGAGCCCTGTTTTCATGTGAAATTCCAGCTATCAATAAGGATAAAAACATTCTGTAGACCCTCATTCATCTGAGTAAACCCATTTCCAATAGTTTATCTGATCCCATAAGAATGATTCTTTCACATTTTGTCGAGGTCTGCGCCCCCTGGTGCCTGTGCTGCGACACCTACCGTCCCATAAACCCTTAACCCGTACCTTTAATGTGCAAGTCTACGTGTTCTATTTGTCTGTGGTGTTATCATGTTGCTTATTATGCCAAGGTGGTTTTTGTACTAATCACACACTGCGCTCCCATAAGGAACGTAGTTTGAGAGTAGCATTTTTTTTTAACCTGTCTTTCCCTGTTGTTCTCCTTTTCCTTCTATGATAAATAGGGGCGCGGCCCACGCTAGACGACTCTACGCGCGGCGAGATTACATACAAAGTCAATGTACTAGCGCGTGGCCGCGCGTCCACCCAAGAATCGGCGTCCAGCAGCCGGCGGCGGGCGCTTGTGCGGCGCGTGGCCGCGCCTCATCAAAGCGCGTGAATCGAAGGCGCTGCCATTTGCGGCGCGGCCAACATATGCGGCGAACGCAGAAGATGAAATTATTTATCTTTTTGGCGTCGCCGCGCCGCGATAGCCAATCAGCGTTGAGATTGCCCGGTGGTCTGCAAGACGAGGTGGGCGTGTGGAGTGAGGACATTGGGCTTCCAATACATTCTGCAAATATGTGTATTTTGCATCTGTTTAGCTGTTGGTTGTACTTTAGCCAAGGTAGCGCCGGTTAGCATAGTAAAACTCACCCAGCTGTGCTGTTCCTGAGGATAATATGAACCCAAACTTGAGGGCAGTGTCTGTGTGGAATTCCAATAGTACAGCGAAGCACCGGTGTTGTCCTCCGTCAGCCGGCACACTTTCACTTTCAGGTAGGCTGATGTCTGCCTTTATTTTTGCCGCTGAGCACACACTGCTGTTGTTATTGTGTTTAGTATGTTGCTGAATTGCTGTTAATGTGTGTGTATTTGCGATCGGGTGCGTCTTCATGCTGTTTTAATGATATTTGTGACATGACTGCCGCTGTACACAGTGTACCTACATCTGTATTTTTTGGCACAGCTGGACCATGTTATTGTTGTTGTTGCACCGTAAGTGTGATGGGTCTGATCTCGGCGTCGGCGTCAGGAATATATGGCCCAATATGATCAAGCGGCGAGCCTCTTGCGTTCACGCGGTCAACCGCCGCCTTCGATGTGGCGGCCGGCGGCCGTGGCGGCAGCTGTAGTGAATATGGCCCAATATGACCAAGCGGCGAGCCTCCCGCGTTCACGCGGCCAACCGACGCAGGGGGCCAGTGCGGTGTGCAGCTTTACACTCTCTCCTGTCCACCCATGTTGTTGTCACTGTCTTTCCATGTTTCTTGGCGGGGTGTGAATTGAAATAACATTTTGTTGTTCTGTAACGGTGCAATGACAAATAAAATCAATCTGAATCAAGTACACTCACACAAGGAAGTATTAACATTTTTCTTTTCTCATAAGTCCTCTCGCCACACACTCCAGAGGAGCGCACGGTCAGCCATAGTACTGCACCTTTGGACCGTAGATACCAGCCACCTCTAGTTTTACTACTTACACCCTTCTATCTGGTATTGGGGATCAAACCAGAGACCTCATGGTTACTGGTCGGCCCCTCTTTACTCTAGTCTAGTCCATCCTTCCACCTAATGCCTTCTGTATCTTTCTGCTCTGGTGATGTGCTGCCACCTGCTGGCTGCTTCCTGTCACTGTTAAATCCTGTGAAAGAGAGAAAGAGACTGAAACCAGAGTTCTGGGGCCTCATTTATAACGGTGTGCGTAGAAACCATCCTAAAACATTGCGTCCGCAGAAAGCCAAAAATGTGCTGCGCAAAAAAAAATTCAGATTTATAAAACTGTGCGGCGCACAGTTTCACGCAATCTTCCCTTTATAAATACCCACCTGCGGTGAATTGTGCGCAGACGATCTCCACCCTGTGTCCTCCCACTTCACCTCCCAGTTTCATCCCACAATCTACCATACATGGCGAATGCTAAATAGCTCCTGAATATGATGACGCACTTAATAAGCACGGAATTTTGACTGACATGAGGAAAAAAGGGAGGCAACGCGGCCGCAAAGAAAGCGACTGCGAAGGAAGAAAGCCTGTGAAGTCGTGCATGTGCTGCAGAAACTGGCACACACACATACACACCCGCGCGCTGATCACATATCATGATTGGCACAGTCGTTGTAGTCTTTGTAAAGCAGTTTCGCCCAACTTTGTACTGTATGAAATATCACGTATTAGCGTAGGCCTACCTGTAGGCTAGTCCTATATGTAGGCCTATATAAAATATGGTGTGACAAGTGAAATAATGCCTATAGTCAATTCGAGAGAATTGTTTATCTCCCGTGAGATCCACACATTTCCAACAACGTCAGATTATAGTTATATCTTCCAGGGTGAATTGTCATGGGAAAGAGATGTGTGTAATGATTTGCTAAATTCATAACATGATTTTATCTAACGAAATTACAGTTTTAATTAATATCTGTTGGGCTTAACTTTGTACAAAACTACTTTTTACACACCTCTTAAAATTTGCTCTCCCGCTGTGCACTCACGGAAACACCTCCCGACGTATAGGATATTATTATAAAGTAGCGCTATAAGATTCAACTTATAAAATATAACCAAAGCATGTAGACCTAGGCTACTTGATAAGTAATTCAACCTACATCACAACTGCATGCCATAGACTACAGTAGCCATATATTCACAACTATAGGTAAGCTTATATATTTTATTGACTAAATATATTGGGTGCCAAGCATAATTTGTCTGTGTTTTTCTGATGACTGAGCTTTATTTCGTGGTGTTGCCATTGAGTGTCGCTGATTCCCCGAGTCAGGAAAACCTTGCGGTAGCTCTATGCATGGTCGAAGGTTGGCGTAGGAATACGCACACTTCTCCGCAAATAATGTCTTTATAAATACCAACGTTTGCCACCGCACATTTTCCCGCAAATTTCTTCCCGTCTACGCAAGGTTTTTGTGCGCCGCGAGCTTTATAAATGAGGCCCCTGATCTTTGTGTCATGTTTACTCTCTATACATACCAGTACAATTCATTTCACACAGAGTAGTTAATATAGACTTTAATCAAATGTGGAGAGATGTTGCTCTGTCTCATAATAATTTTTGGAATACATTTGAGACTGGGTCAAAGACATTCAGGAAAAATCAAAAGTTTTGTAATAAATATGTGTTAAAAACTAATGAATTTGGCCGATCCGTGGTATAGATGTGTAGAATGAACAAATAACGACTGAATTTCATACATATTAACACTCAAAATGACATGCTAGATGAGCCACATTTTTTGTACATTAAAATGTCCACTCATAGGCAAGTTTATTTATTTAGCAAAAATCAGACCCGCAGTATGTTTGACACTGCATTAGGCAAAGTCAAGAGTTGTTGTTATTGTTTTCAACGTGACGAGGGTAAAGAAATGGGAATCAGAATCAGAAGAGTGGAGGGAGAGACGCGGGGGCAGAGTTTAAATCAGCGCATGTCTTGTTGGCGAGCTTTGTTTGTTGCATCAGACAGGTTTGGTGCTGCTACGGCTGCCTTATCATAACAACACTTTGGGACTGAATCAAACAAGGCTCCACCGTGAGGAGATAGTTTTGGGATGGCTTCGGGAGGTGGCCAAGGGGGGAAGGGCAATAAAAAAAGGATGAAGGCAATAAAAGAGACCAGTCGGATGGATTAGGTAGTGAGGGGGACAGTGAACAAGGCAGCAGGAAGATTTCAAAGGTTCAGGAAGAAGTTCAAGTTTGTTGTTAAGTTCAAAGATAAGAATGATAAAGCTTTAAACCCCCTTAAACTGTCAGATGAAATAAAAGATAAAATGGGAAATGTGCTCAATGTAAGAATTCTAAGAAATGGAAATATTCTGGTTTTCTTTAAAACAGAGAGTCGGAAAGCTAGAGCCATGAAAGTCAGGCATCTACTTAACAGGCCAATTGAGTGCTTTGTTCCTGTGGGTGGATGTGCTAGGGGAAGGCTTTTGATGGAAAAACATTTATTTAAATTGTAAACATCGCATCATCATTACCGTTACCCCTATATTATTACATATACAGTGTAAAGCTGGGCTGTCATGCTACTGAGTTTTCAGCCATATTGTACCGCTGATGGATTGATTGATTTCTGTGTGAGGACAGGAGATAAAAGGAGAGGACAATTGTATATTTATTTTTGAGTTAATGCAGATGTAAATATATAGATGATAACCGCCGTAATATCCAAGGATAACACAGCTGCGGAAACGCAGCCACAATTGTATATTTTATTTTAGTTTATTTGAATGTAAAAAAAATATATATATATGATGTAATGAGAATTATTGCATAATATATGTGGGGGGCTTGACACTATACTGAAGTATGGTCTTCCTGCTTGCAACCCCCCCCTCCCCATCCCCCCAAACACACACACGACTCTCCCAATGAATGCCTATTCCACACCTCTCTGAAGCCCCTTTTACACAGAGATTGCGGCATATTGACGAAACGAAAGAGCGGCAATTTGCCGGCTCTCCTTGGTTAAGTGTTATTTACACAGAACCAAGCAAAGGCAGCTTGTTGTGTCCCTTTTACACAGCGTTCCGGAGTGAAAGCACAGAGCTCCACATTCCGGAATGAGGGGAGTGGGGGGAGTGTCATGTGTGACACAACAGCGTAAGCAGCGTTGGGTGTGACGTATAAATTAAGCGCCGCACCGGTCAGCTGCTTATTCAACAACAACAACAACAACCATGCCGGACGAATTGAGAGCAGAAGCGGTGGTGCTAGCATTTTATATGTCTACAATGCTACAGGCTCGAGCGCGGATGCTTAGTTTAATGTGTAGTATGTTGTTGGGTTCCTTAAACCGAGCAGAGTCGTGTGAGGAACGAATTGGAAGAATACAAACTACTTTGGCGGAGAAATTAAAGAGGACAAGGAAGCGGTTTGAAGAAGAAAGGCGCGAAACAGACCTCAGGCGCCGGAGACGGAGACGGTTGTTGGTCATTCCCAAACTGGCATGCATCTCCATTAGACAAATGTGGAGGAGAGAGAGACCACAAGGCTCCGTTTTCTGGGCGAATGTTTTGGGCAATTTTGACGAGGATGAATGGCGGGCTCATTTCCGTATGTCTCGGAAGACGTTTGAGTTTGTGGTTGAAATCCTGGAGCCACACATTAGGCGCAAGAAGACCAACTGGCGACAGCCTCTAGAGCCTCGGCTGAGACTGGCAATTGCGCTCTGGTGGTACGCTACACCCAGCGAATATAGATCAATTGGCTGCATATTTGGGGTCGGTATCGCCACAGTCTGTGTGGTAGTGCTTCAGGTTACTACAGCGCTGCAGAGGGCCCTGTTAAAACGTTTTGTGGACCTCCCAACTGGTGCCCGCCTCCAGGAGACAATGGACGGATTTGCTCAACGTGGGTATCCCATGTGTGCTGGTGCCATCGACGGTACACACATACCCATCATTGCCCCCCGTGACGAGGCATCATCCTACTACAACAGGAAAGGGTGGCACTCCATTGTGCTTCAGGCTGTTGTTGACCACAACTGCTGGTAAGAATCACTCTGAATATATTCCCTTTCATGTCTAACTTTTAAAATCTGAATAAAGCCCCCGACTCTTTTACTTAACTTTATTGTTATTATTCTTTTTGTTCCAGCTTCACAGATGTGTATGTTGGCTGGCCTGGTCGCACACATGACGCTCGAGTTTTGGTCAATTCGCCCCTCTACAAGAAGGCAGAAGAGCAAGGCGGTTACCTTTTCCCACGTGAAGTAAGTTTTCAATCAACCGATTTATAAATGATAAAGTATTTTACTTTTTTTATAGCTTTGCAAAGGGTGAGGCAAATACTGCCATAAAGATACAAGAAACAAAAATAATACAGAGTGATGGACATGTGCAGCAGTACTACAATCTACTTACCATTTCTAAACACATGCATCTAATTTTTTGCACTGCCTTTTTACACAGGCGTTTTTATATTCATCCATTTATATGCCCCTGATGTAATTTTGTATTGTGTTGATCTACATTGTAGTACTTGATAATGCACACTGATGGTAAATAACTAAGTGGAAATTACATTAGTGCTTGATTTTGATTTGAGCAGCATCACATACTTATACATTTGCATTGCTCTTCCAACAGCGATCCATCACCGTTGAAGGAGTTGAAGTATCTGCACATATCATTGGAGACCCTGCATACCCCCTGAGGAAGTGGCTGATGAAGGGCTTCACCAACCACCATGCACTCAACCAACAGCAGCGTACATTTAACTACCGCTTGAGCTCAGCAAGGATGGTGGTCGAAAATGCTTTTGGCCGCCTTAAAGGTCGCTGGAGGTGCCTGGGCAAAAGAAATGATGTTGAAACTGCATTCATGTCAGATGTTGTTGTCGCATGCTGCATTTTACACAACATCTGTGAGATCAACAAGGAACACTTCTTGCCAGAGTGGAACACTGATGAAGCTATTCTCCCTGAGCCTGAGGGAGTAGCCTATGAAGGTGCACAGGCACAAAGCTACACTGCTATCCGTCAAACCTTGATGTCAATGTTATAAATATGCCCACACTCTAACATCACAAGTGTTCTGACTGTTAAAAATGATTGTGAAATGAATAAAAGGCATTAATCAATCAAAATTATGTGTCTTTTTTAATCTTCTGTAAATTGGGAACACTAATGATGATTCATTACAACCACTAATAGTTTATCACCACTAAACCCCTGAAGATGCTCCAATATTATGTTTTATTTTATAAAAAAATACAGGCAAATTTACTGTTCATAGAAGTTTAATTAATTGTTCATAATTAATCTGCACCTCCCTTGGTGCTGCCATGGACCTATTATAAGAGTCTGCCCATTATAAATGTACTGTCGTGGTTATGTGACGATGTGTATAGCTGATAAATATATTCTCACTGAGCCTGAGAAAGTACCCTATGAAGGTGCACATAGCTACACTGCTATCCGTCATACCTTGATGTCAATGTTACAAATATGCCCATACTTTAACAACAAATTACAAGTGTTCTGACTGTTAATCATGATTGTGAAATTAAGAAAAGACTGCATTAATCAAAATCAAAATATGGTTTATTTAGTGACATGCGAAGAAAATATGTGTTTTTAAAAAGGGGAACACATTAAATTACAATATAACTATTTACAACGTGCAGTGAGGCTGTATTTACATACAGCCTAGTGTTCACTCCAGCTGCTGGAGGAAGGAAGAGGACAATCCAGGAGTGAAAGAGGCTTCGGTAGGGTGTTGCAAACTACTGTTGTTGTTGTTGTTGTTGTTGTAATTTCGGGGTGGGGGAACAGAGTAGTGGTGTGGGGAAGCATGCTGTCCTGTAGGCCCTGGCATGCGTGAGACCAGGTCACGCAGGAAGGAGGCCTGGTCCCTCATATCTTGTTGAATGTCCCTTATAAGACTCCCAAAATACGAGGCATGCTCTGCCCGCTCCCGTCTGCTGTCCTCCCGTGCCTCTCTCATCGCCTCCCGTGCCTCTCTCATCTCCTCCCGCGCCTCGCTGCGGTGCCGTTCTTCCTCTGCTCTCTGCCTCTCGTCTCGTAGACGATCCTTCTCCTCGTCCTTTCGGTCCAGTTCCAGCAACATGTGTCTAACTTCTTCGGTCACCTCTTGAGCCCTGGTTAACCGGCGGCGCCGTTTATGTGCTGGCGCGCATGCTGAATAACAACAAACACACACAACATTAGCATGAAGGCTCTTTAACTAACGGCACACACACTAATGAAACAAGATCACAAAGACCAAACATTATGTTTACCTTGTCGATCCTCCGGTGCCGTAACGGAGCTTCTGGCGCTGCTCCTGTCCTCGGAGCCGCTTCCCTCTCCGGAACCCGGGCTGCTGCAGCGGGGCACAGGCAAAAGAGACGCCTCAGGTAAACAACCAGAAGTGTTGGCGTCTTCCGTCTGTTCCTGCATGCTGCTCAGAAGGGCAACGGGGTTGGCGGAGTGGCTAGACCCCCAAATAGTTTGGCACAGATCAAAGTATGGCCAGTCCAGCCTCCCTCTTCCACTCCGGCCATTGTGGTCGTTTACCTGGTGATATTTTTTCCTCAAGGCCTTCAGCTTGCTTGTGACCTGCGCCTTGGTCCGGTTAAAGCCGTTCTCGTTGAGCTGCTTCGTCAGCTTCTCGAGTGCAGGGCCGTCCTTTACTGTCCCGGCGATGTGTCGACTTATCTCCCCCTCAGCCCTGTTGGATAGAAGCTCGCGGATCTCTCTGTCGCCCCAATTGCTGCCGGCCATGTCGTCTTCTTGTTGTTTGTTCGTCTTCTTTCCGTGGGTTTGTGGTTCAAACAAGTGTGGCTCCATCGTGTCCGACAGTCCCCTTGGTAACGGTCGCACTTTTAGGACGTATATAACTTCACACTCCCAAACCCAGCCAACGCCCCCCGCTGAGCCCCTGTTCCGCATCAACAAGCTGGAGCATTTAAACAGAGAGGCGGAACTGATTTTGTCGGGAATCTTACTACCCCCCGAGGTAGTAAAATTCTCGGAACTATTTCTCGCACCTTTCTTCCCTCGTTCCGCAACTGTCGCATTTACACAGCTGGGCGGAGGGCCGACAGGCCGGCATATTCCCGGCTTTCACTGGCTGTGTAAAAGGGGCTATACAGGTTGCACAATCTATTGTTTTATGCCAGTTTAATTCAGCCAGCCTGTAGACTTAGGCCCAATCTAGATCCACCCCCTACACCCTATCCCTATCCACTATCCCTCCGTTTGCGCGTTCGCGAGGAGGGCCCGCCATATTGAGTGTCGTCCCAAACCACAGAGCCTCGAGTGTGAGTGGGTTATAAAGCCCTCGATCACCGAGTCTGCATCGATAGTGGCTTAGCCCTACCTTTGACACAGATGTCCGCCAATCAATTAAGTCCGGAATGGAGGAGCTAACTTACAAATGAGAGTTCCATGGAGTTTGTTTCCCGAATTATAAATGAAACGTTCTCTTACCTCAAACAGACATTTGATTGTTTATTTTTATGCATAGCCCTAAATGACGGAACCAGAGGGTAGCCTACAATTTTGGAATTAACATGTTGTTTTACACTTGTTGATTTGATTATGCCACTTGTCTACCGTTAGTGTATTTTCAAGGCGTGGATAAAAGATAAAACGAAGCAGATGAAGAAAATGCCCACAAGTTAATAAGGGACAGTGATTATTATTTCCTTAAATTGTTAGTAAGATTTGTGTTACTGTTAAAGCCAATGAGGGGTAGTAATAGCGGCGGTGACGTCAGTCAGCTGGAGCGCATGACTTTTCTTATTTATGACCACCCTTGCAGTGCATTATAATTTATGCACGCTAATTAACTGCCGCGATTCGCGGGTCGAAATGGCAGATTAACGTAGCCTATCATGACAAGTGGAATACATGCTTTAGCAGACTATTGTTCTTTTCCCTGGTTTTGTATGCTGCTGTGCATGTAAACTAAAAGGATAATTAAACAGCGGATCACCCACCCGTTTTCTCCACTACAGACTGAGCTGGTAAAATTAAGAATATGCAGTTACAAAATGTTTAAGAAAAAATAAATTATGCAGCCAAAAAATCATGGGAGTGAGTTTGTTTTTATTCAATACTACATTTACTCTCACATGCGTAGCTTATGAATGTAGGCTAAAGAGTGTTTCAGGTCAAATATAAAAGTGATGGAATTTTATTTTAGGGTGAGAAATAAAGACTTAACAGTTAACTAGTGTCTCCAGGTTTCTTCCTGTTTCCGTCTGACAGAGGCGAGGGCTTGCCAAAGCCGCGCCGTTGTTATACCCTCCCCTTAATGATCGAGTGGCACTCCACAGCCGCGAGGGTGACTCCACTGCGAGTCACACTCGCTCACGGAGTGGGAGTGCATAGGGAGTCATTTGGGAAAGGGCCTAAGTCTCTGTTACCTATTGTAAACCAAATTGGTTTCAGCCAACCCTTGTAGACTTCCTGTCTCTTACCTATCGCAAACCGAATGAATTTGTTTAATTTAGATAGGCTACCTGCCTATTGTGGTAGAGGTGTGCCATATTAATGTGATGTTCCTTACAGTCTGCATCACTATTGACTATTCACCAAAAACTATTGTAATTGACTCTTTGCTTTAATACAGTAGCCTATATGTCTCGTTGTATCTTTACAATGACGGCCATCGTATTATCTGCGAAACGGAGCAGTTTTTACGAATTCGCATAGCCCCTTCATCTGTATAAATATTAATGAGCGCAAACTTGTGAGCATAGCCTATATTTTGTCACAAAAGTGTATTTACGCCATAGTTTTAACCCATATTGTTTATAAAAGGTTTAACTGGACCGACCAGCCTAACACCGGGCTGCAGACGCGGAGCCCACTTTCGTTTCTGATTTTTGATATATGATTTTAAAACCGATATTCAAGACGTATTGAACACAGTAGGCTACTATGGTACAAGTGCGGCGATTTAATTATCTGGCATAACAGAACTAACACGCTGTGAGTGTTACACTTGCGAAACCAACACATTTTAATTCGTTCTATACAGTTTAACATTGTAACGTAAAAATATAATTAAGTACGGGTAATTATTACTCTCCACCATACTTATTAAGTACGGGCACTCAATGTATTGAGGGCCCGTAATTATTACTCTCCACCATACTTATTCTTACTTCTTCTTCTTCTTCTTCTTCTTCTTCTTCTTCTTCTTCTTCTTCTTCTTCTTCTTCTTCTTCTTCTTCTGCCTCAAAAGTTTGAGCTGCTACTCCTCCCACACCGTTGCACGTAGAAACACAAAAATTTCACAGAACGTCCGTCCCTACCCCGAATCGTGTGCTATTATACAGTTTTTTGAATTTCCGCTAGGGGGCGCTGTTATGAAGTCCCGACTGAAAGAACTTTGAGAGGCCACGCCCCGCACACCGTAACTCCGATTGACTTGAAACTTCGCACACAGGTGTATGTTAGGGTGCTCTACAAAAAAGCCTCTGGGACCATAAAAATTCTTCAGGGAATATTTCCCGCTAATTAGCATAAAGTGAAAAACAGCGTGTTATCCACAACTTTCTGCAATTTGACTGTATCAACACCAAATTTCTCGTGAAGCCCCGGGGGACTACAATAAACATACCCGTAAAAGATTAGTAGGACAACTTGAAAAACATGGCCGCCATTGACTAAAACGTTTACGCAGGGGCGGGGCTTAATAACACGTTGGCCATAACTCCTTAACCATAGGTCCTATCATCATGAAACTTACTGGGTATGTGCGGAAGTCATGTGGTAGCATGTCCATGGAAGCTTATCGAGATTAACCCATAGGGGGCGCCACAAATGCCCCCTGACTCAGATTGACTTGAAATTTCTTACACATGTACAGCTCATGGTGCTCTACAATATAGCCTCTCGGACAATAGGGGTCAGCCATGATTTTTTTTCCCGCCGCCATTGGCCAAAACGTTTACGCAGGGGCGGGGCTTATCCACAAATTGGCCATAACTCCTTAACCATAGCTCCTATCATCATGAAACTTGCTGGGTATGTGCAGAAGTCATGTGGTAGCATGTCCCTCAGAGCTTATCGAGATTAACCCATAGGGGGCGCCACAAATGTCACCCGACTCCGATTCACTTGAAATTGATTACACTTGTACAGCTCATGGTGCTCTACAATATAGCCTCAAGGATTTTTTTTTTTTTATTTCCGCTAGGGGGCGCTGTAATTAAACCCAGACTGAAGAAAGTTTGAGAGGCCACGTCCCGCACACC
>NC_137228.1:1907954-1910454 GCF_949987685.1 Ammodytes marinus | reverse complement strand
TTTCTATCCGAAAATAGGCCCCTCAACTGGGCATGCATACCCTGCCTTTCCCGGCCCGGGAACCAGGCAAGACGCCCAGCAAACGCAAAATTTTTATCCGAAATGAGGCTCCCTCGACTGGGCCTACATACCCTGTGAGTCCCGGCCCTGTCCCCTGGAGACTCACGTTTTCAAAAACTGGGTTTCTGAAATTGTGCAGAAGGTCACTTGGAAAACCGCCCTAAACCTCCAAAGTAGGGTGAAGCCGGAAAATCCATCGAGTTCGAGGCCTTTTCCAGCTTCACCGTGCTTTCGTTCGTGCCTCTGGTACTCCATCCCGGAAAAAAAAAATTTCTAAGTTCACCACGGTGGAGCTGAAAAAGGCCTCGAGCTTGAGGCCTTTTCCAGCTACACCGTGCTTTCGTTCGTGCCCCTGGTACGGTGCTTTCCTTTCGTGCCCCTGGTACTCTATCAGGAAAATGTTTTTTTCTTCTAAGTTCACCACGGTGAAGCCCAGAAGTCCTCCAGCTTGAGGACTTTTTTCAGCTACACCCTGCTTTCGACCAACTTTAACTTTTTTTTTTCCTTTTTTTCACTTTTTCTTCATTTTCTTCATTTTAATCATTTTAATCATTTTAATCATTTTTTCCACTATGGGGACCATGTGACACTATGAGGAGCTCCAGTCCCACTTGCACTCCCTTCAACTTTAACCTTTATTTTGTTCATTTTTGTCACTTTTGCCATGTTTTGCTGCCATTTGACACTGGGAGGACCGTGTGACACTACGGGGACCTTGCACTCTTTCCCAGTTTGAAGTGATTTATGTTCATTTATCAGGCTGGGGGTCACTGTGGGCGCCTCTTGGCCCACTTTCACTCACTCTGACTGGGCTGTGCTTCCTCCAAACCGCCCCATTATATATTTGACCTTTTGACCTTTTTTTCTTTCTTTCTTTCGTTTTATTCCCTCTGACCCCAGTCAAGCCATCACTCTCCCCAGGTTGTGGGACCCTTCACCCGGGCAGGGCCCCAGCGCCTTGTCCCTCCTTCCCCAGGCCTGACACCACTCTCCCCATCTGGGAGAGCCTTCGCCCGGGCAGGGCCCCAGCGCCTTGTCCCTCCTTCCCCAGGCCTGACACCACTCTCCCCGCCTGGGAGAGCCTTCACCCGGGCAGGGCCCCAGCGCCTTGTCCCTCCTTCCCCAGGCCTGACACCACTCTCCCCATCTGGGAGAGCCTTCGCCCGGGCAGGGCCCCAGCGCCTTGTCCCTCCTTCCCCAGGCCTGACACCACTCTCCCCGCCTGGGAGAGCCTTCACCCGGGCAGGGCCCCAGCGCCTTGTCCCTCCTTCCCCAGGCCTGACACCACTCTCCCCATATGGGAGAGCCTTCACCCAGGCAGGGCCCCGGCGCCTTGTCCCTCCTTCCCCAGGCCTGACACCACTCTCCCCGCCTGGGAGAGCCTTCGCCCGGGCAGGGCCCCAGCGCCTCGTCCCTCCTTCCCCAGGCCTGACACCACTCTCCCCCATCTGGGAGACCCTTCACCCAGGCAGAGACCCAGGGCAGAGACACCGGTGCCTTCTCCCACCTCTCACTCACTCTGACTGGGCACGGCCCTCCCCGCGCAAAGCCTCACAGCCTGACCCGGCCCTCCTCACGCTCCTGACCCGGCCCTCCTCACGCTCCCGCGGGCCCACCCTGACCCGGCCCTCCTCACGCTCCCGCGGGCCCACCCTGACCCGGCCCTCCTCTCGGTCCCGCGGGCCCACCCTTAAGCACCCCTCCCTGGGTTAAAGGACGAGATCCGGCCGCTCCGGAGTTTCGTGCCCCTGGTAACCCGCAAAGACTTTCGTGCCCCTGGTAATCCGCAAAGACTTTCGTGCCCCTGGTACCGTGCTCTCGTTTCGTGCCCCTGGTACTCTATCAGGAAAATATATTTTTTTCTAAGTTCACCACGGTGAAGCCCAGAAGTCCTCCAGCTTGAGGCTTTTTTACAGCTTCACCCTGCTTTCGTTTCGTGCCTCTGGTACTCCATCAGGATTTTTTTTTTTTCGTGCCCCTGGTCACCCAGCTCACTGCCTGCGCTCCAGAGCCTAAGTCCCTTCGTGCCTCTGGTACTCCATCAGGATTTTTTTTTTTTCGTGCCCCTGGTCACCCAGCTCACTGCCTGCGCTCCAGAGCCTAAGTCCCTTCGTGCCTCTGGTACTCCATCAGGATTTTTTTTTTTTCGTGCCCCTGGTCACCCAGCTCACTGCCTGCGCTCCAGAGCCTAAGTCCCTTCGTGCCCCTGGTAACCCATCAGGATTTTTTTTTTTTTTTTTCTAAGTTCACCACGGTGAAGCCCAGAAGGCCTCAGGCTTGAGGCCTTTTTCAGCTTAACCCTGCTTTCGTTTCGTGCCCCTGGTTATCCAGCCCACCGCAAACGGCGGGAGTAACTATGACTCTCTTAAGGTAGCCAAATGCCTTCGTGCCCCTGGTCACCCAGCTCACTGCCTGCGCTCCAGAGCCTAAGTCCCTTCGT
>NC_137228.1:1830454-1832954 GCF_949987685.1 Ammodytes marinus | reverse complement strand
TGAAGCCCAGAAGTCCTCCAGCTTGAGGACTTTTTTCAGCTACACCCTGCTTTCGACCAACTTTAACTTTTTTTTTTCCTTTTTTTCACTTTTTCTTCATTTTCTTCATTTTAATCATTTTAATCATTTTAATCATTTTTTCCACTATGGGGACCATGTGACACTATGAGGAGCTCCAGTCCCACTTGCACTCCCTTCAACTTTAACCTTTATTTTGTTCATTTTTGTCACTTTTGCCATGTTTTGCTGCCATTTGACACTGGGAGGACCGTGTGACACTACGGGGACCTTGCACTCTTTCCCAGTTTGAAGTGATTTATGTTCATTTATCAGGCTGGGGGTCACTGTGGGCGCCTCTTGGCCCACTTTCACTCACTCTGACTGGGCTGTGCTTCCTCCAAACCGCCCCATTATATATTTGACCTTTTGACCTTTTTTTCTTTCTTTCTTTCGTTTTATTCCCTCTGACCCCAGTCAAGCCATCACTCTCCCCAGGTTGTGGGACCCTTCACCCGGGCAGGGCCCCAGCGCCTTGTCCCTCCTTCCCCAGGCCTGACACCACTCTCCCCATCTGGGAGAGCCTTCGCCCGGGCAGGGCCCCAGCGCCTTGTCCCTCCTTCCCCAGGCCTGACACCACTCTCCCCGCCTGGGAGAGCCTTCACCCGGGCAGGGCCCCAGCGCCTTGTCCCTCCTTCCCCAGGCCTGACACCACTCTCCCCATCTGGGAGAGCCTTCGCCCGGGCAGGGCCCCAGCGCCTTGTCCCTCCTTCCCCAGGCCTGACACCACTCTCCCCGCCTGGGAGAGCCTTCACCCGGGCAGGGCCCCAGCGCCTTGTCCCTCCTTCCCCAGGCCTGACACCACTCTCCCCATATGGGAGAGCCTTCACCCAGGCAGGGCCCCGGCGCCTTGTCCCTCCTTCCCCAGGCCTGACACCACTCTCCCCGCCTGGGAGAGCCTTCGCCCGGGCAGGGCCCCAGCGCCTCGTCCCTCCTTCCCCAGGCCTGACACCACTCTCCCCCATCTGGGAGACCCTTCACCCAGGCAGAGACCCAGGGCAGAGACACCGGTGCCTTCTCCCACCTCTCACTCACTCTGACTGGGCACGGCCCTCCCCGCGCAAAGCCTCACAGCCTGACCCGGCCCTCCTCACGCTCCTGACCCGGCCCTCCTCACGCTCCCGCGGGCCCACCCTGACCCGGCCCTCCTCACGCTCCCGCGGGCCCACCCTGACCCGGCCCTCCTCTCGGTCCCGCGGGCCCACCCTTAAGCACCCCTCCCTGGGTTAAAGGACGAGATCCGGCCGCTCCGGAGTTTCGTGCCCCTGGTAACCCGCAAAGACTTTCGTGCCCCTGGTAATCCGCAAAGACTTTCGTGCCCCTGGTACCGTGCTCTCGTTTCGTGCCCCTGGTACTCTATCAGGAAAATATTTTTTTTTTCTAAGTTCACCACGGTGAAGCCCAGAAGTCCTCCAGCTTGAGGCTTTTTTACAGCTTCACCCTGCTTTCGTTTCGTGCCTCTGGTACTCCATCAGGATTTTTTTTTTTCGTGCCCCTGGTCACCCAGCTCACTGCCTGCGCTCCAGAGCCTAAGTCCCTTCGTGCCTCTGGTAGTCCATCAGGATTTTTTTTTTTCGTGCCCCTGGTCACCCAGCTCACTGCCTGCGCTCCAGAGCCTAAGTCCCTTCGTGCCTCTGGTACTCCATCAGGATTTTTTTTTTTCGTGCCCCTGGTCACCCAGCTCACTGCCTGCGCTCCAGAGCCTAAGTCCCTTCGTGCCTCTGGTACTCCATCAGGATTTTTTTTTTTTTCGTGCCCCTGGTCACCCAGCTCACTGCCTGCGCTCCAGAGCCTAAGTCCCTTCGTGCCTCTGGTACTCCATCAGGATTTTTTTTTTTTTCGTGCCCCTGGTCACCCAGCTCACTGCCTGCGCTCCAGAGCCTAAGTCCCTTCGTGCCTCTGGTACTCCATCAGGATTTTTTTTTTTTCCGTGCCCCTGGTCACCCAGCTCACTGCCTGCGCTCCAGAGCCTAAGTCCCTTCGTGCCCCTGGTAACCCATCAGGATTTATTTTATTTTTTTTTCTAAGTTCACCACGGTGAAGCCCAGAAGGCCTCAGGCTTGAGGCCTTTTTCAGCTTAACCCTGCTTTCGTTTCGTGCCCCTGGTTATCCAGCCCACCGCAAACGGCGGGAGTAACTATGACTCTCTTAAGGTAGCCAAATGCCTTCGTGCCCCTGGTCACCCAGCTCACTGCCTGCGCTCCAGAGCCTAAGTCCCTTCGTGCCTCTGGTACTCCATCAGGATTTTTTTTTTTTCGTGCCCCTGGTCACCCAGCTCACTGCCTGCGCTCCAGAGCCTAAGTCCCTTCGTGCCCCTGGTAACCCATCAGGATTTTTTTTTTTTTTTTTCTAAGTTCACCACGGTGAAGCCCAGAAGGCCTCAGGCTTGAGGCCTTTTTCAGCTTAACCCTGCTTTCGTTTCGTGCCCCTGGTTATCCAGCCC
>NC_137228.1:1767700-1772700 GCF_949987685.1 Ammodytes marinus | reverse complement strand
GGTAAAGAGCACTGTTTAGGGTTGAGGAAGCCGGGGCGTTGAGTCTTCAGGACGGGAGCTGTGCTACTGGAGGATCAACCAGGTAGGTCACCCTTCGGGGTGACCAAAAGTTGAAGGAATCGGCTGTATCCTAGGGACATGACTGGTGAGCTGCGGTGAGACCTTGAGGTGTCTTCTTCGTTCCGATGCTCACCTTCTGGTGGGCAGATGGGGTCATGCACCCTGGGTTCCCATTGCATGCCCCTGAACTCCCTTTTGTTGACTCGGATGTTGGGTCGTGCGTGCGTCGTACGAACCTGCTCGGATGACCGGTCTAATGTCGGTTGGCACCCCCCGGTCTTAGTTCGATCTAAGGTCCGCCAGGGGTACAACTGGCGCTCGCCGTCCTCTCACAACGGCAGCAGATACAAACCTGAATACTAAAGGATTTGACGATACCCGGTACACGTCGGTTGGCTTTCCAGACGGGAGCGGCGCTACTGGATACCAACTAGGCTCGATGTGTACTAGGCAACTAACGAAGGAAAGATGTCAGGCATTTAGGGACGACTGGGGAGTTGCTGTGATTTCCGTAGCTAATTGGCCACCATCTGATACACACCTGAGGGTGGGTAGTGGATGGGGTCACGCAGCCCTTGGTTCTCATGGCAAGCCCCTGACCTCCCTTCGTTGAGCCGGTGGTAATATAGGCGATCACTTGGTGCAGACCCGCTCGGAGGGCCTGCCTGTCCCAACAGTCACAGACCGCGGTCCTCGACCGCAGCATCCGCCGGGGTCACAGGGGTGATCGGCTATTTTGCATTGGCCAACAGGTGCGAAGACAACTTAAGGATTTGAAGGCGTCCGATTTAAGCTATGGCCAGGTGGCGGGAAATACTGTATGATTATTTGGTTGAAGTCTATTCTTGGGAGTGTATCAAACAAGTGAAGTTAATCTCACAGTAGCAAAGTTAGACATTTGAGATTCCAGGGCATATCGTTCTTTCGAAAATGTCGTCGCCCCGGAGGGCTCCTCCGGGTTTCATCCGAGCAAGGCTGAGAGAAGGCCCTCTGTCTCTCAGTCCGGGCCGCCTAGATCGGACCACGATTCGCAGTCGTGCGTTGTTTAAGGTGAGGGCTCCGGTCTTGGCACCGAGAACAAATATTGGGTCTAGCCCCAAGAGGATTATCAACAGGTTTATGGCCAAGCGTATCCTGTTTCCCAGCATCAAGACCCGCAAGGGTTTGCTCTTGATGAGTTGGGTCAGAAAATGGCGCAGCACCTGGTCTGGCAGGAAGGCGCTTCCCAACTCAGTCTACCTGGGTATCAGGGTGCCGTGGGCAAGGCAGCCATGCACCCTATGTAACGCGAAACTTTCATCCTTGAAAGGTGTCGCTGATCATTTCCGGAAGGTACACCGACCTAGGATGATACTATATATTTGTGCCAAATGCTCCAATACCTTTCAAGCCCGAGGGTCTGCAGTACAGCACGCGGCGAGGTGTGGCATACCTCGTCGCAGGGTGGTGCAAGCGCTTGACCACCATTGTGACTACTGTATGACATCCTATGGTTCTCAACGCGGGTTGAGTAACCATCAAAGGATTAAGCATAAAGCTGCATATATTGCAAAGAATAGAGAAAGAGTCGGAAGGCGTTCCAGAGCGATCTGGAATGAGGGCGAGGTTGACTGTTTGAGGGCCCTGCTTCGGGACGGTAAGGTTAGCCCCGGCCTGTACAAAGCTGCCCACACCCGGCTGAAACGATTCACCCTCCAGCAGGTGAAAAGAAAGTGCACCCTCCTCTGCAGCCTGGCAAATGCTGCTACAGCCCAGCCTGTAGCCCTGGACCCATTTCTCGATGGGCTCCAGGAATTAGAGAATCCACTTGCACCTACCCCTGAGGTGGACGTGGTTAGGGAGATAATCGTGCGATCCCTGACGGGCAAATCGGTGCCCGGCGCTATCTCCCCTCTTACTGATAGCCCCCGGGTTATCAGTGCATACGTCAGAGCCCTGCAGAAAAGGATAGGACGTAAGAACAGAGTGAAACTCGTCCGCACTAAGGGAGCTTGCAGGGCAAACAAACAACCTAAGAGGTACTCTCTTCTATCTCTGTACAGGAAGAGCAAGGACAGTGCAGCCAAGTTAATCCTAGACGGGGCGGCTAGGGTGACTTGCAACATCGACCCTGGAGTGGTTGAAGCTGCCTATGCCCAGATCTGGGACGGTGTAGAGAGGTTTTCGGACCTCGGGCAGTTTGCGGTCCTGCCGAAAGCAGACAATCTCCCCTTTTGCTGTCCCATATCTCCGGAAGAAGTGTTGAGAGTTCTGACGAGAGTCAAGAACAAATCAGCTCCAGGCCCTGACGGCATCAGGAAGGTTGATTTGTTGAAGTGGGACCAGGGAGGCACGAAATTAGCTTGTTTGTTTAACGGGATGCTTCTCTCTGGTAAGCTGCCCAAAAGTCTCAAGGGTAGTCGTACTACTCTGATCCCCAAATCGAGTGACGTAGAGAAAAGGAAAGACATTCAGCAGTGGCGACCGATTACGATCAGTTCGCTCATTGTGAGGGTACTATCAGGAGTGCTAAACCACCGGCTGCGAGACTCCTGTGAGATACAAGAAAGGCAACGGGGGTTCATTGAGTCCCCAGGATGCGCTGAGAACTTATGTATTTTGGAGGGCTTGATGAAGCATTGCAAAAGGGCTAAAGGAACACTAGCGGTGGTGTTTGTAGACTTTGCAAAAGCTTTTGACTCTATCTCCCATCGTCACTTACTGAGCGTACTGAGATACAGAGGGGTGGACAGTTCGGTGATCCAGCTGATCTCAGATGGCTACAAAAACTGCTTCACTCAGGTGAAGACGGAATCGGGCCCAACGGGAAAGATCAAGATGCGACAGGGGGTCAAGCAGGGAGACCCACTGTCCCCCCTACTTTTTAACCTCGGAATTGATCCGCTTCTCAGGGTTCTCGAGAAGCTGGGTGCCGGCTATCCGCACGGGACAGCTAAAGTTACATCCCTGGCCTTCGCCGATGATCTAGTGATACTGAGTGAGTCTCATGACGGCATGAGGCGAAACTTGGCTATCCTGGAAACGTTTTCCCGCCTGACTGGCTTGAGAGTGAACCCAGCCAAGTGCCACGGATTCATGATCAGCCACGAAGGTAGGACTTACGCCATCAACGCGTGCCAACCATGGACACTTGACGGATTTCCTCTCGACATGGTAAAGGACTCGGTTGGCTATCTGGGGGTAAAGATTAGCCCGAGCAGTGGAATCCTGAAAGCCCCGCTGGTGGTATTGGTGCAGACGATGATCCAGAAGCTATCCAGGGCGCGGCTTAAGCCTACACAGAAACTGGTCTTGTTGAAGAGGTTCGCACTCCCAAAGGTGATCTATGCAGCAGACCTAACAGCGTTGGGGCAGACAGTGCTCGATGATTGCGATAAACGCATAAGAACCGCTGTCAGAAACTGGCTGCACTTAGCTCCGTCGACGGCGGACGGACTACTGTACAGCAGGATGCGCGACGGCGGGCTGGACGTCGTCAAACTGGGGACTGTCATCCCACTTCTTCAACTGAGGAGATTGGTAACGTTGTGGCATTCAGCGGACAACCTGACTAGAGCCCTAGCCAGGGACGCGATCCCTGAATCAAAGATCCTTAGTCTGTGGAAAGTGGCCCGCAAAAATCATGAGGGGTCCCACCCCCTTCCCATGCGTAACAATGTCAAGGACATTACTATCTCTGACATTCCACTCGGTACGTGGAGGTCAGTAGAATTCGAGCGATGGTGCGCCCTAAAGACTCAGGGCTGTGGTGTAGTTGTCTTCCGAGATGACCGCATCAGCAACGATTGGCTCCTACACCTCGGGGAGAACCGTTTCAACGAGTCAGCGGCCATCATGGCGCTGCAAATTCGCACCAATAACCTACCAACCTTGGGGCGGGCAAAGGTCGGTAAGAACTATGTTGCTACAGAGTGTCGTCTCTGTGGGACCGGGAGGGAAACCCTGAGCCACATCGTGAGCAAATGTGGCGCCCTCAAACTCAACCGGATGAGAAGGCACAACAACATGTGTGGCCTCATCGCGGAACAAGCTGAGCGGTCCAAGTGGGAGGTGTTGCGGGAGAAACATCTCATTACCACAAACGGCGAGACTGGTGTCCCTGACCTGATTCTAGTCAAAGACTCTAAGGCTATGATCATTGATGTTGCCCTACCCTTCGAAGTCTCCAGTGCCTCCTTGAGAGGCTCGGAAGACATGAAAACTGAAAAATATCGCAAGTTCACTAGAGCAGTGATGGCGATACGTCCAGCGGTATCGGAAGTTTTGGTTAGTGGCTTTCCGATTGGAGCGAGGGGCAAGTGGCACAGTAGAAATAATAGGCTGCTGCGTCACATGGGCTTAAGCAAGGCGCGCATCAGATCCTTTGCGACATGTTTAAGTCGTAGAACCTTCCTGCAGACTATCGATACTATAAGGCTATACAAAAGTCTCGTCCGGCGTAGACGTTGCGGCAGAGTTCCGGGCGGAGCCCAGCCATGAGACTTAACATAACTCGAAACGTTGCGCACCCAGTGACGACTACGGCTGGGGGGAGTAAGGGACCGGATCTGGGGCATAGCTTCCGGTGCACAGGGCCCGGTTCACAGAAACGCCAACTAAATCGTCACATTAAAGCAGCCCAAGCTAATCCTAATATGCGTGAGAAATGACTATGGTGGGTTATGCCAGGGGAAATGGAACAACAAGTGCTCCACAAGTTGAGCCATTTTCACGAACATACCTACTACGTCTCGACCCCAGGAAAGGAAAGACTGATAGCGGCTTTCTCCACGGCTCGGATAAAACACATAGGGTCGGTCGGCCTTGAGTGCATCACACCCTCACTCTCGGGAAGAGAAGCCTCGGGAATATCAACTAAAAAACAAGAGGAGTCTCGCGGCCTGTGCCTTATGCTGGGCCAACTTTCGTTATTCCGTCAAGAATGACTTAAGGCGTGGTCC